>NC_064599.1:78689664-78991733 GCF_943734845.2 Anopheles funestus | reverse complement strand
TGAGAAATTTTGCAAAAAAAATTAAATTGATTTATTTTAATGCCAATCGGTTGCAATGTGTTTCTTTTCACTCAAGTAATGCTTTAAATAAAAAAAAAGTGAAAAATAATTAAAAAATCAAAAAATTCAAAAAAATAAAAATTTACTAAGACTCATTTTTGCACCAAGTTTTGCCTATAACTCGATCTATATCCAACGGATCGCCAATCTTTAACTTGTGGTCGATAGATGGCAACAATGGCTACATTTTCTTCTTGGACGACCATGCCCTCAGATGTCTGTGCCAGAAGTTATTCGAGGAACCAAGTTCCTTACCCTGTTCGAGAAAATGTAAAATTTTCCTCGTTTTTGAGTAATTTAGCAAAATTGAAAAATGGGGATTATTTTAATGGGAATTTGTTGCAATAAGTTTATTTTCACTCAAATAATGCTTTAAATTAAAAAAAGAATAAAAAATCAGAAAAAAATTTTCAAAAAATTTTCAACTCGAAAATTTCATAAGGGGTACCCCTTGCCATTTTTTTGAGAAATTTTGCAAAAAAAATTAAATTGATTTATTTTAATGCCAATCGGTTGCAATGTGTTTCTTTTCACTCAAGTAATGCTTTAAATAAAAAAAAGAGTGAAAAATAATAAAAAAATCAAAAAATTCAAAAAAATAAAAATTTACTAAGACTCATTTTTGCACCAAGTTTTGCCTATAACTCGATCTATATCCAACGGATCGCCAATCTTTAACTTGTGGTCGATAGATGGCATCAATGGCTACATTTTCTTCTTGGACGGCCATGCCCTCAGATGTCTGTGCCAGAAGTTATTCGAGAATCCAAGTTCCATACCCTGTTTGAGAAAATGAAAATTTTTCCTCATTTTTGCACCAACTTTTGCCTATAACTCGATCTATATCCAACGGATCGCCAATCTTTAACTTGTGGTCGGTAGATGGCATCAATGGCTACATTTTCTTCTTGGACGGCCATGCCCTCAGATGTCTGTGCCAGAAGTTATTCGAGGAACCAAGTTCCTTACCCTGTTCGAGAAAATGTAAAATTTTCCTCATTTTTGAGTAATTTAGCAAAATTGAAAAATGGGGATTATTTTAATGGGAATTTGTTGCAATAAGTTTATTTTCACTCAAATAATGCTTTAAATTAAAAAAAGAATAAAAAATCAGAAAAAAATTTTCAAAAAATTTTCAACTCGAAAATTTCATAAGGGGTACCCCTTGCCATTTTTTTGAGAAATTTTGCAAAAAAAATTAAATTGATTTATTTTAATGCCAATCGGTTGCAATGTGTTTCTTTTCACTCAAGTAATGCTTTAAATAAAAAAAGAGTGAAAAATAATAAAAAAATCAAAAAATTCAAAAAAATAAAAATTTACTAAGACTCATTTTTGCACCAAGTTTTGCCTATAACACGATCGGTATCAAACGGATCGCCAATCTTTAAACTGTGGTCGATAGATGGCATCAATGGCTACATTTTCTTCTTGGACGGCCATGCCCTCAGATGTCTGTGCCAGAAGTTATTCGAGGAACCAAGTTCCTTACCCTGTTCGAGAAAATGTAAAATTTTCCTCGTTTTTGAGTAACTTAGCAAAATTGAAAAATGGGGATTATTTTAATGGGAATTTGTTGCAATACGTTTATTTTCACTCAAATAATGCTTTAAATTAAAAAAAGAATAAAAAATCAGAAAAAAAATTTCAAAAAATTTTCAACTCGAAAATTTCATAAGGGGTACCCCTTGCCATTTTTTTGAGAAATTTTGCAAAAAAAATTAAATTGATTTATTTTAATGCCAATCGGTTGCAATGTGTTTCTTTTCACTCAAGTAATGCTTTAAATAAAAAAAAGAGTGAAAAACAATTAAAAAATCAAAAAATGCAAAAAAATAAAAATTTACTAAGACTCATTTTTGCACCAAGTTTTGCCTATAACTCGATCTATATCCAACGGATAGCCAATCTTTAACTTGTGGTCGATAGATGGCATCAATGGCTACATTTTCTTCTTGGACGGCCTTGCCCTCAGATGTCTGTGCCAGAAGTTATTCGAGAAACCAAGTTCCATACCCTGTTTGAGAAAATGAAAATTTTTCCTCATTTTTGCACCAACTTTTGCCTATAACTCGATCTATATCCAACGGATCGCCAATCTTTAACTTGTGGTCGATAGAAGGCAACAATGGCTACGTTTTTTTCTTGGACGGCCATGCCCTCAGATGTCTGTGCCAGAAGTTATTCGAGGAAGCAAGTTCCTTACCCTGTTAGAGAAAATGTAAAATTTTCCTCATTTTTGAGTAATTTAGCAAAATTGAAAAATGGGGATTATTTTAATGGGAATTTGTTGCAATAAGTTTATTTTCACTCAAATAATGCTTTAAATTAAAAAAAGAATAAAAAATCAGAAAAAAATTTTCAAAAAATTTTCAACTCGAAAATTTCATAAGGGGTACCCCTTGCCATTTTTTTGAGAAATTTTGCAAAAAAAAATAAATTGATTTATTTTAATGCCAATCGGTTGCAATGTGTTTCTTTTCACTCAAGTAATGCTTTAAATAAAAAAATTCCAATGGGTTGCAATGAGTTTCTTTTCACTCAAATAATGCTTTAAACAAAAAAAGAATAAAAAATAATGAAAAAATAATTTTGTTTATAAATTTGAAAATATCCCGGATCGACTCCCCGGCGCTGCTCTCGACAATTAACAATCAGGTAAGATCGCTCCGTTCTGGCGCCTTTGATCTGTTCTGCGTGACGAGCCACGAATTAAACGCCGTTTCTGATCGTTTTCAACTGGATTTGTCGCATTTGTGCGAACCACGCTCTGCGTTTTCTTCGGATATATGTTTACTGCGCCAGCAAGAACAGCAATGGACACACAACGTTGCATCATTTTCGTTTCATTTATTAGTTTTTTTTCATCGTTTTATATTCCAGAGAACACTTTGTGCATTCCTAAACAAAAAGCGAATTCATGTAAAAAGTTTGTTTAGCAGATGAAGGACAACATGCGCGCAAACGTGTGAAATTATATATTGCATAATCATGTAAAGATTACCGGAACAGTACAGTTTAACGCTTACAAATTTTACAATAATTGAACATTTGAAACAAGCCCGGCGAACAAGTATTAGCGACAGAACTGGTAGCAAACGATTTTTGTATACGATGTTTACACAAGTAGTAATTTAAATGGATTTCTTTACTGCTTCTTTGCTGAGATCATGAGACGGAGTTTTCGAGAGTGTGTTTGCTTGTGTGTGTGTGGTATAGAAACCATCCTGTGTAATATTTCCTGAGTATTGCGGAAGCCGTACTCCCACATACGCGAGCGTACGAGAAAAAGCCGTGCGACACACGTTATGAATTTTTGTCCAAATTGCCGCTATAATTGGGAACCGCACTGGGAGGTTTGATCATTTACAATTACTCTTCAAAATTCTGCCTTAGTTATTACTAGCACATGCTGTAGGATTGTTTTTTCTTCCCTCTCTCTCTCTCTTTCTTTTCTCTTGTTCTGTTCCTAATTTTGCGTATTATTCGTCCATTTCTTGGCTATTGCCACTGATCAATGCTATGATCCACATTGCTGAACACTTTTCAAATTTTTAACAAAACTAATACAAGCACGAAAAAAAAAATACGTTAAAATACCATTTTCATTTGGAAACAGTTTAAAATGCACTCACCACAATCAGCGCTGTTAAGTGTTTTCATCTATTCATTCTCTCTATTTGACTAATTATGTTTTGTTTTTGCTTTGTTTGCCTTAACTGTATCTCTCCACGGGGTTTTTGTGTTTTTCTTCATCTCTGTAAGCTAGTTTTACTCTATTGCTAATGTTCTCTGGAGCTTTTTTTTGTTTGTTTCATTGTTTACCATTCTTCTCATTGTTTACTAATGTGGTTTTATCGTGTTTTTTTTGTTTTTGTTTGAAGTATCTCATTCTATTCTATCGACAATTTGAATGTATAAGTGTAGAGGTTGTAGCTGGATAAACCTTACCTTACTTCGGTATTTGCATGCCTGCCTTTCTTGTCCCGCAGCACTGGTGTGGGTTGATGAGGGAACGTCGCCCACATCACATGATCAAATGAACCGAAGAAGAACCATTAAGAAGGGAAGAAAAGCATCGAGACGAGACAAACCTGTGCCCGATGATGGAGCGTTTGTGTTTGTCCGTGCTTACGCGTCCGGCCGGTATCGTACTGCCGGTTGCTGCAGTCGGGTTTGGGCATTGCTCTGTAAGAACGCCTCATAGGCTTCCTGCACCTCCGGATCATCATCCGGATCGACCATACCGAACTCATCCTCATCGCTAAAGGAGGAAAGCAAGAGAGAAAGAAACATATCGATTAGAGAGTGGCACACAATCAACGCGTAACGCTTATCCATGGCTTACTCGTAATTGCCGTACGCGTTCTGCTCTCCGGCAGATTCAATGTTAGTCGCCAGGAAGGAGCTTTCCTCCTCCGTCAACATTTTACCATCGGGACCGTAAAAGACGGGATGGTGTTTATACTCGGGACCGGGGCTTGGGGATGCGGTAGCGATCTCCTCGCTACGGCCCCAAGAATTCTTTCGCAGTTCGAGCACCGATCGTATCATCGCTTCCGTCGACGACTGTACGGCTTTCGGTGTCTGCAGATTCTTCAGGATCGTTTCCACCTTGTCAGGACGATCTTGTTCCAGTTCATACCCACAGAGCTAGAAAAGGGGAGGGTAGAACACAAATACAATATGAAGAAGATAGAGATGTAACATCAGTAACATCAGCAGCGAGGAGAGTGCCCATCAGAGCATACGTACCTTCAAACATTGACAGACACATTTAATGTTTTCCGGTCCTTCCTTCATTAGCAGAATCGTGATCGCGTTTATGATGTACTCCGAAATAGTCTTACCGAATGTTTGCTAAAAGATAATCGAACATCACACATATTAAACATTTTTTTCATTTGCGGATAGTGATAGTGGTCGGTACCTGCGGATTTCTCAGCTGCATGTACAGTTCGGCTAGGAAGAGAGTAGCACCGCGTACCTTCACCTGCTCCTGCGTCATAAACCGGGGCAGCTCAAGATTCTGGTCCTCCATCTTGAGCCGCAACAGTTCACGGAGCACTGAATTAGTTTCACCACCGGCCAAGCTGTCCAGCAGTTGGCACAAACGTGCACCCATGTAGCGGAAGTTTGATTCCCTGATTGACTGAATGTGTTAAAGAAGAACAATATTACTAAACATATTGGCCGTCCAAATTAACGCAGCGACCATTTCTTACTTGCTCAAAAATCATCTCGATCGTGCTGCTCAGCACATAATGATCTTGGCGCAGATCTCTCAACTTAATCGGCAGCTGCTTCTGGACACTGTCGAACATGCCCGGATTGTCTAACAGTTCGGCAATCACCTCCGTCAGATAGTCCATTACTTCCATTTGTCGATGCGTTGGCTGAAATAGGTGGTTGAACACAATGATAGCATATAAGGAATGATGTGCGCAAGGAAGTGTACCGCAAGCAGGTTAAGGAAACAGATGAAACGGGGGGTGAAACAGGAACAGCACAAAAGAAGAACAAAAACGTGTGAAGCGAATGTACAACAGCACCGAAAGATTCAAACAAAACGAACAAACATGGAAAAAGAAAACACCAAATCAACACACAAGAGCAAACAACAGACAAATCTAGCTAGGGTTAGTAAAACAGAGTGAAACATATAAAATAAACAGATTAACAGAAAGGAGAATAAAACAGCACCAACAGAAGAGTAACAAACACAACAGTACACAGGTGAAGTAACGAACACTACAGTGCGGTGTCTTGCATTCGTTTAACCACAGTTGTTAAATAAAAAGCTTAATTCTAATAAATGTACAATAAAAAAAAATCCATTACTAGAAGCGGTGTAAATGAAATAATAAAATAATGAAGTACACACACACTGTTTTCTAATGAATAAGCCTACGAACGGAAATTGTGGTCAGAAACGAATGCAAGAGAAGAAAGCATTTCAATGCGGCGATCCGTTTCCAAAAGCTGTTTGGAGTTCGATGATTCTGTGATCGCTTAAACGACGCAACAACATTCATGGATTCATGGGGAGGAAAGTCTTGTGGACACACGTCCACACAAGTACTATTGGATGGTGTGTGGTATGCGTGGGTTTCTTCAGGTAGATTTGCCGATTGCTTCCTGCAGTCTGTGTTCATCCTACCTGATCGTGATCTTCCTGAAAGTTGGATTCCCAGTTGGGAGCCACCATATTGTTGTAACCGGCAGGTCCTCCGCCACCGTCCATATAATCGTGATGATGGTTTCCACCATACTGTTGCTGCTGCTGCTGATGTTGCTGACGTTGCTGGTGCGGCTGCTGATGCTGCTGCTGGTGATGATGATGGTGCTGCTGCCGGGAGCGATGATGCTGGTACTGCTGCTGATGCTGCTGGCCACCATTGTTGTACTTCCGGTGATCGCCACCCATCCCGGCACCACCACCACCCTGCTGTACGTGATGGTTGTTCGGGAAATTGACCTCATGCACGTACTGATGTTGCTGCTGCTGCTGCTGATGATGGTAATAACCATGGTGACCTCCCGGGTGCTGTTGGCCACGGTGCTGCTGATGGTGCTGATGATGCATGGACTGCTGGTTGTGGTGGTGATGATGGTGATGATGCTGCTGCTGCTGCGGCTGCTGCTGGTGATGATGATTGAACTATGGTGTCGTGTGTGTGTGTGTGCGCGCGCGCGTTTACATGGTGTGTTTCAATAAATAACCAAGTTTATGTACACAAGAGCAAAAAAAAAATAAACAAAAAACAAACGGAAAAAAAATATTTGCGTGCAGGTTGGACGGTTGTGTTTAGGTGCCGCAGTAGCATCGGAGGGCGCAGTTTTACAATACAGAATCGAGAAGAATTCATATTAGTTGATATTGTGTAATTTTTTACATTCAATATATTGTATTCACGTGTGGTTAGCGAAAAAAGGGACCGATTAACGACGAATAGACGATGCACAAGTGGAAAGCAATTGGGTTGTTAGAGCGATCATTCGGTGGACATAAGTTTTTGATTACGTGTAAAAGTTTCGTGAGTAGAATGCATAAAAAAGATCCCGGACGTTGAATATGTTAGCAAACAAAAAACAAGCACATTATACAGGAAAGAAATAATAGTTAAGTAGAATTAAGTGAAAAACGAAAATAGGAAAATAAACAAAGAAAAGCAGATAGAATCAGATAGGAAAAAGAACATACGATTAAACGAGAAGAGAGAAATAAAAGGAAAGAAACAGATAAAGGGAAAGTACAATAATAAAAACCAAATGTTCCATTATAACAAGAGGAAAAATAGAGGTGATAACGACACTCATTACAAATCCCTGCACGAAAAACCTAAACTGCTGTACAACAGATCTGAATATCAAGCAGCAAAACCATCGAGTGAAAAAGGATTCAAATATACTTTCGCTTATTGAACAACAGTCTGAGCTGATCGGTTCAGAGTTGTAAAAGATCCTGTCGGTAATAAGAGTACCCTAGTCCCTAGCCACACACACACACACATACAGATATACATACAAACTAATTCAAAGGAGGATAGCAAAGGATAGAACTTTCTACACGCACACACACACACACATACATACATAGGACACACAACTCTCGTCGTTTCCGGATAGTACACACAACGTGATACTCACCTCCTTCCCATTATCACCGCTGTCCAAAATCTGCATATTGCTTAACCGGTTTTGCAATGCTGACAGCTTGCCCGGATCGGACCCATTGGCCATCATCGGCCCATTGTTGGTTGCAGCTAAATGGTGCGGCATCTGTGTATAGTCATATCCACCACCACCTCCCCCACTTCCATCACCGCCGCCCTGCGCCATCGCAAATCTTTGATGCACTTGCGACGATTGGGGCATGGTCAGCTGGGACTGAAAGCCTTCTTCATCCTGTGGGACAACACATTGCCACTTCGGTACGAACACGGGCGCATTCGCAGACAGACTGGACTGGGGCGTGCTTGGTAAACTGTTTACTAAATAATAAAATTAAAATTAATCAACATTAATATTGGGTGTGGATATATATATAGTTATATTAAAATGAAAGCATTGTTCGCGATGTGGCCTGTGCTTTGAGGTGCAATAGAAAATTCGAATAGATGTGAAATACCCATTTTATGCTTCTATTTAGTGTGAATAAAGTATCCAAATGTCGCAACACAATCGCATCTCAAGCGGAAAAACACTATCGATCAAAACACGATCGTGCGCATTTACAGGGTTTTCGCGTGAACACATGTCACACATTGACAAACCAAACCATGCCAACGACCCTTTAAATCGTTTTATCATCCCATAACGGATCCTGTCTGCTTCGGAATGAAGGGGAAAAGTGCATTTTCATCTAGTGCACATGTACACACTCTGCTTTGTTTTCTTTTTGATGTGGGAGAGCCTGGTTTCACGATAACGGTGCATTATTGAGGTTTTCGGCACTGTGTTCGCGAATTTCGTTGCGAATTGATCGATTCCTTCAGTCGGCAAAGCGCAACGGTTGAGCATGACTTTCTCCTTAACCCAATATCAGCTAGCGAGTAAAAACGGCTGCCGAAATCATTGCTACCTTCTCCTCCGCCGTTCCTTTTCGCTTCTTATTTTCTATTTCAAGAAATGTTTTGGCACAGTACACCTGCCGGTATGGTGAACAATTCTGTTTATGGGAAGCACAACACCCAGGAAGTATAAGCTTCATTCATGGGTGATGAATCATGGCGAATGAGTGCGATTAAACAGATGCAAAAGTAACGCATCTAATAACACATTCCGAGCACGCGCGCGCGCTGAGGGAAGAAATTTTAAACGATTTGGAATTTTAAATTAAACATTCTAAGCTTTCAGCTGTGCGTTTTTGACGACCATCTACAAACATTATCAGAACAAATAGAGTGTTTTAAAGAGAAGTTTATAGATGGTTCAATTTGCGATCCTCCAGAAGCGTCTTCTAACGAAAATCAGAATGATCGAACTGTTTGATTCGTTTCCAGTATGCAGCGATCAGCTGTTTTCTGTTTCCATTTCCTGTAAACATCTGATACGATTGTCGTGAGAATATGTTGAAGTAAATTAATCGCTCCTCCCTACAAACAGACATGTAATGTTGATCGCGGTAAATAAAATAACCTCTTTGTCACCTTCGCATCACATGCAGTTCTTCCTTTTCAGAAACTGATCCTGAAAGAACACAAAACATTAAAGTAAGCGCTGGAAAGGATGTCCATTTTTCATGGCAATGAGCTGCAGCTTACGGAGGGGTTCTGCATTCGATTGCCTTTCCATTCGCAGCAACCAGTTTTTCTCTGCCGAAAGAGAAGTTTACTTGCCATCGAGTTATTCTTCTTTTTTTTACGAGGTGTATTGTCAACATGGAATCAATTCAACACACGCACGCACCTGCCCACCATCTTTTATGCACGTATGCAATCCTCCATTTTTCTCATGGCGACCATCTTTCTTTTCGATTCTCATATCCTAATTAACGATTCGTGGTAATGCTGCTGCTTTCGACAGGATATTCTTTTCCATATCGTCGAAACGTATGAATGCACTTTTCGTCGCGGAACTGAAGCAACAAAGAACACCACAAAGCGACCGATACTTTCATGCGATGGTGCCTAATAGAACAATTTTACTCACTTTTTGGGGCACGCAGATCGGGGTAATTTTCCTGTTGAGCCATCGGGGAATATCGGTAGGTTGAAGATTAATCTACAGCTTTCAATGAAGAGAATTAAGCACCGTTCCCGCGAGCGATTTTCCAGTCAGCGTTTCTTCACGGGATGATTGTGCTGCGGCTTGTTCTGTGTGTTTGTCTGCGCGTGTGTGTATGGAACTTTTATTAGGCCACACTCGTTTTTTTCCCGTCACTTTTCAGTCACCTTTTTCACCTTCTAGCACTGATGCGCCGCGTTGCGATACTCTTCTTCACAATGTTTCAATTCTGCTTTTACGCCGCCGTTTCTCGCAGGTCATACAGCCTCCTTCTCACGGTCAATGCAACGAAAAAGAAAATCCAGAAAAACACACAGGGAAGATGAGACTCCAGCAATGAAAAGCGTATCACTGTACGGAATGGAAATCTGATGCTTATGCTACACTTTTTAGAAGGAATACGCAAAAAGGAACTTCACAAGGATTATAAGACAAGATGCACAAGATGCACAGTTTACGTATTTCACTGTGCATGCGAGGGGGAGGGCAGGGAGGGGGGAGCACTTTGTATGCGTTTGTAATCGAATGTTATTTATTAAAGTGATAGCACATATTCTTACTTCCGTGTGGTCACCCTTCTGTGTGTGTTTTTTTCTCTTCTTCGTTTGCGTACGCCACTTCCCCTCTCGGTTAACAAACACCGTTTTTTACGCCTTTCTATCTACCGCGTGGCGACGAATGCGTGTCGCACGTTACTATCCGGTGGAAGGATATTAATGATAGCGCAAAGCAAACACTTTTATTTTCCCGTCGCACTGCTTCAGCTTTCTTTAACCAAATTGTACAATTCGCTTTTCCGGATTGCCTGACGTGCGTGATTAGTATTTTTTCCTCTCTTGATAATTTTCATCGAACCGTTTCTTCACACGCGCATACACACGCACGCACACACAGCTAGTGTCAACGCTTGGTTTGACGTTGCTGCAGAGAGTTGTCAAACGGAAGCCTGTGAAAACGTTTATAACATCGGGTTGAAAGCTCATTGCACCAGAAGGTGCTCCAATGGTTTGAACAACATGCGTCTCGAGGAATAGTATTAATTACTAGCTGAGGCCGCAAACCTAGCTGTGTCTCTAAAACATATGGTTTGTAATTAATGTTTTCCAGGAGGATATCTTGTGTGCTTAGTTTTACACAAGAAACATTTCTTACATTTAATGCAAAAGAATTTAATAGACAAATAGATTATCGGAGAACAATTGAATCAAGATCTGTGTCGATAAGAAAGCATTTGAAAGGCTCTAGAGGTAGAAGCAATTCTCCTGAGGTTTAACGCATCCCATCTGATTCTAGTTTAAACTTGAGCGCATTGCAATGTGAACATTCATTGTCCAATGCACCGATGACCACTTTAAGATGATCCTATATTGAATGTCTGAATCATTCTTGAAAACGTGGCGAAGGAATTAAGGAATTCCTAAGCTAAGCTTTACTTCCTTCCAATTCTCGCTGCCGATTTTTGATAGTTTGTGAACTCACAGGATGCAAGATTTAAGATGTTTTTCTCCTTTTGAGGCACTAATGCTTTAAGCTGCCTGGCCTTTTTGGGTTTTCTTGACTTTATTTAACCGTATTAGGATACGGAGTAAGGCTGGAATATCAAACGAATAACATTGGCCACAGGTCACCTAGTGAATCGAAAAGTACCTACCAAGGATACCTACGCAAGGATCAGCGATATTTTCATACAAATCGATCTAGTCGTAGGAGTTCGGTAACAAACATTACGACATGTGCTTTCATTTTAAAAGCCTTTACCGTTTCTTCATTCAACTCTAAAATTTCTTTGTTGAAACATAAAACAACTTAACACGGTACAGTTATGAGCTAATAAATAATGTTGCTTTTGGGTTTCATTTTATTCGCTTTGTTTTATACTGCACAGTTTCCAACAGCAAAAAAGAAACTAATCCAATGGTTCCAGATTCAAAAAAAAACGCTACATGCCCTTTCTCATCCCCATCTGCACCTTGCGATTCCCACCGGAAAGGATGGCACGGAACGGGCGACTGGCAATCATTATTATTTATCTCTATCTCGCGTTTCACACTTACAAGGGATTGTAAGGATTTCCCATGGAGGTTAATAAATTGCTTCGCTATCGCTTCGTTTTTCCCCTAGTGTCCTAGTGCCGCCTTTGAGCCGGCACCATCAGCGTGTGTCGACGGTCGTTTGTTATCAAAAAAAAAAATCTCCTCTTTCTCGTCTGTCCATTTTCCCCGCCCACAAAGGTGTTGTACATCGAAAACAGTGGGGAAAACAGTAGAATACATCCCGGGATGTGTTTAATGTTTCACACACATTTTGCCGATTTACTTCATCAACGCGGTCTCGATGATGATGGTGGTAGTGGTTGAGTTACGTTGTTGGTTTTGTTTTTCTTTTTACAAATTAAAAGTTAATCGGCTTGCCGAAGCTGGCGGCCGTATGTGCTTCCCTAAGGGCTTCTGCACAGGTCGGGTGAGCGTGGCAGACGCGAGCGACATCCTCAGCCGACGCACCGTACTCCATGGCGAGGACAGATTCGTTAATTAGTTCACCAGCCGCCTAAAATGTAAAGACATCGTCATCAGACATCAGAAAGCAAATTGATTGTCCCATTGAGTCTTACCGGTCCGATGATATGCACTCCGAGCACACGATCCGTTTGCTTATCTGCCAGCACCTTCACGAAACCATCCGTATCGTTGTTGGTCTTGGCACGCGAGTTCGCCGCGAACGGGAACTTGCCGACGTTGAACGCGACACCTTCCGCCTTCAGTTCCTCCTCGTTCTTGCCCACCCAGGCCACCTCGGGGTGCGTGTACACAACACTCGGCACACAGTTGTAGTCGATGTGCACGTGTCCACCGAGCATACCCTCAACGCACACGATACCCTCATCTTCGGCTTTGTGTGCCAACATCGGGCCATGGATGCAGTCTCCAATCGCGTACACGCTCGGTACAATCGTCTGGAACTGGCTGTTGACCGGTACGCGTCCTCGATCGTCCTTCACGATACCTACATTCTCCAGGCCGAGTCCCTCCGTGTATGGCCGGCGACCAACGCACACCAGTAACACATCGAACTCCAGATTTTGCTGCGAACCATCCTTAACGTTTTCGACCGTTACAGTAACGCCGCTGCCGCCCTTCGAAGCACTCATCACCTTCGTGCCGAGCATGAACTTCATTCCCTGCTTGGTGAGAATCTTCTGGAAGTTCTTCGACACCTCCTGATCGATTCCCACACCTCCAATCGTGTTAAGAAACTCGATGGCAGTCACCTCCGCACCGAGACGGCCCCAAACCGAACCCAGCTCCAGCCCAATAACACCGGCACCGATCAATCCGAGCCGTCGCGGTACTTCCTTCAGCTTGAGCGCACCAGTCGATGATACGATCGTTTCCTCGTCCACTTCAATGCCGGGGAACGGCGTTACCTCCGAGCCGGTGGCGATGAGAATGTTCTTCGTGTTGACCGTCTCTTCGCCACCGTCCGCCTTCTTTGCAACCACCGTGTTGGGGCCAGTAATCGTACCGAATCCATTGATGTGTGTTATTTTGTTCTTTTTGAAGAGCTGCGCAATACCGCCGGTAAGCGATTTGACCGCTTTCGACTTCTGGCCCATCAATACTTCCAGGTCGAGGCGTACATTCTCCACAAGAATACCGCGGGAGGCAAGATCGCCCGAGTGCGCCATGTGGTAGTAGTGCGAATTGTTCAGCAGTGCTTTCGAGGGGATGCAGCCAACGTTCAAGCAGGTACCGCCGAGTGTGTCATTCTTTTCAATGCACACGGTCTGGAGTTGGGAGATGAAAGAGAAGATTTATTAGCAGGATAGCTTTTCGTTTAATTTCTATTTTGTTAAGTAATATGAGAAGTAATTGAATTACCCAGTAACAGCGTTAAAAAGGGGTCAAAAAACGATCACCTTATTGTAAACAAAGATCGCAACAAAGCTCCTCCCCATGTAGATGAGCCACATTACGCAGTTCAGAAACAGGAGCCAATACAGTTCCTAATGCTTATCGATCAATCACACATTACGTAAATTATAAGTGAAACATTTCCAAAAACCAAACGAGCATCACAGCTGACCGAGACCACGGTAAGGTACGATTGTTTAATTATAGGCGCACTATGGGACGATACATATGTTTGCGCCATGTGTTGCTCCAAGAGGACACATATCTACCAACAGTCTCGTCAACCGCCATACGCTAGAAACGAGCGTCGGTAAGCGACCCTTAAAGGAACTATTTATATCCCAGCCTGCCATGTGAGCCACCAGCGATTGTGGCCAGTACACTTTCACTTGTTTGTCCACCGTGCGTGCGTGCGTGCGTGTCTGTGACCTTGGGATCCGTAGTGTATATTACGCGCGTCATAAACACATCTGACGTTCTTGCTACGAATGTCCGCAAACAGCAGCAGCAGCAGCAGCAGGTCATGCCTCCACTTTATCACAACCGAATAATCATGTGTATCAGCTCTTATCAGCTGTACGTTGTCCATAGTCGATTGCTGCTCTCTTCTTGTGATTTCATTCCATTCCATGAGCTGCTTCTACTCACCTTCATACCGAGCTGTGCGGCTTTGATGGAGGCAACATATCCACCTGGACCGGAACCAATAACCACCAGGTCGGCATCGTGTGTCGTCGAGTAGTACCGACCATATAGCGCACCCAGCACTGCGCCATGATTTCGAAGGCTTGCGTTGCCCTAAAGAGAAAGAGAAAGGAACGGGATTAACGTTACCGGGATGACGTACACGAAACCGGCGGTACCAGGCGGTTTGTGATTGTGGCATGTTTGGACGGATTTTCATAACATTCTGCACGCTATCCTTCCCGTTCGACAATCTTCGTGCCACTTGGTCAGCATTTGCGTCGTCCAGCAACATAATGCAATCGAATAATGTGGCGGCGATGATTGGTGGGGATTGCATAATCGATCCCTTTTCTTCTACCATTTAGCGAGTTGATACGAATAGAAAAAACCCGTCGGATTCGTCGCACCACACCACACATCGTACCCCGCCTCGCACGCACTACTAACCTTGACGGCAACATTCACCAAATATCGAATGTTGGACTGCATGTTGGTATAATGCTGATACGGGCAGCTAGCGGGTAGATCCTTCCGTTCCCACTATAGGGCGCACAGGTTGGAGGAATGCTTTCTCAGGTGGTCAGTGTCGCGCGAGAGTCCGGTTCGTCGTTCGCGATGTTTCGTGTGCCGCAAAAAGTCCACTTCTCACTCGCGCAATAGAAACGGCAAACTTTTTTCTCAATTTGCGAATCTGCTGACAGCCGTCAGTTTGACGTTTCCTCATTTTGACGGCAAAATGGTTCGTTAAGTTTTGAATGAACAGTGGGAATGTGCAATGCGCACCGCCCCACTCGGGGTTGGGAAATTTATCCGAATTTAATTAAATATTATTGGATAAAATTCGTTAATAATTAATCTCTCTACAAACTCAACATTCTCATAATTTTCCGTCTTAATATTTTCAAAGTTATTTGAACTTTGTATTCTGCGTACCCGGTGGTGTATGTGATAAACGGCGCCAGTCCACACGGCAGGACCGGGTTCAAATCCTATCCGGACCGTCCTCCCGTAGCAAGGACTGACTATCCAGCTACGTGGCAAAATAAATCTAGTAAGCCAGAAATGGCCGGTGTGTCCTTAGAGGTCGTTAAAGCCAACAAGCGAGAGAGATTCTGCGTACAATTTTCAGCATGCTTTCATTTCATGCAATATCTAAACAGATTCAAATTTGGATCAATTTTTATTTCCAGAGTCAGTAGCAATAATGGTCTCCATTCCATCCTGTGCCACTGATAGGTACGCTAAACAACTTAATTCATAAAACTCAGAAGATAAAACATCTAGACCCATCGTTTCGGAACTCCAGGAGAACGTTTTGAAACAACACGAAAGCATTTACGAACTGTGTGCTCTATTCTTTATTTTTACATGTTTTTTCATCGATCAATTTTAGTTTTCTAGCCATATTGCTTCCATCAGTTTGGCATCGTTGGACGTGGAAGTGTTCAGGAGAAGAAAGACTCTAAAATATGGTGTGGGTAATTGTTCTACGCGCTACGGGTGAGTATAGAAGGATAACTTTTTCATCATGCGGCTGTAATTGTGTTGTAATAATCTTAACTGGTTCATACAACGTTTTTGCTGCCTATAAGCTAAAGGAAAACGTAAAACAAAACTACAAATTAAAAAAAAACTGCTGAAAATATATTCATTGGAAAGGACAATAGAGTTTTGTCCCCGATGGGAGAAGAAGATGGGAAAAAGAAGTCAAAAGTACTTTATCAATCTGTACAATTACACCGCTTCACATTATGCAATGTGTCGCGCCTTCCCACTAGCGATATTGAAATTAAATTAAAACAGCGTTGAAAAAACACATAACATTAAATTAGCTAATCGAATGGACAGTAAAATAACCGCGAGAGAGTGCTGCTTTTACCAAAAAAACGCCTACACATCCTGCTTCCGACAATCAGGACGTATATCGCGAGAAGAGCGTGTATCACGTGGCTTAAACATGAAGGGAAGGAAGGGATATGAGTATTTTGCTTTGCATCGGCATCACCTGCGTCAACATATTTACAAGCGCGCGTACAAGCGTGCGATGTGGCTACATGAATCGAGGAACGAGCAGTATGTAACGCTTTCGACGCGATCGCGCTACTTCATCCAACGATCGTCTGGTCCTGGTACGTTGGCGCGGAACGTCCAGATAAAATGGATCGCTCAGTACGTCACTCTCTTTGTACTCGTCGTACCCTCTGACTGTGGCGGTCGGTTGAGGCGTTTTGGGACGCGCCGTCGTGCTGACCGCTGGCGTGGCAGTGCTCGAGATGGAACCACCGCCACCATTGCTGGTGATGGAGTAGTTGATCGTACGACCGTGATTATCCCGTATGGAGGTACTGGTTGTTACGATCACTTTCGGATAGCCGGGTGGCACCGGCGAAACACCGACACGAGATGCTGACGGCTGTACGCGGGGTGGCGCACTGGTACTGTGGCTCTTGTGATGCTCGTTGTTAATGATAAACCTACTAGTGTTGCTGGTGGTTGTGCCACCTCCTCCGCTGGAGAGTTTCTTAGAGCTACGATCATTATTACTATTAACACTACCACTATTACTGCTGCTGCTGCCGCTGCTACCATTATTACTAATAACTCTATTACTACTAGAACTATTTGCGCTAGGATTAGTATTAGTTCTATCGCTATCACTTCTCGTCCCACTGGCATGTTCCTTCGGGAAGCGATCGTCACCCGTCTTGCCCGGTGACCCATTCTTGGCGATAACAAATTCACTATTGGTGTTAGACTTAACGCTATCTAGGTTCGGATTTCCCGGTTCCGAATCATCCCCCTCGGAACTGTAATCCTCATCGTACTCGTACTCCACCACCGGTTCCTGCTCCTGCACACGGTCGGCGTGCGTTTGCTGTCCACTATCCACTTTACGGTCTCCGGCTCCTATCTGCTCCTTGGAAACGGCCGGACTCTTACCATGCTGATGGAATGGAGGATCGGAACGCTTCAACTCCTTGTGCTGCGGTATCTGCGTCAAATCCTCTACATCCGGGTCGAACTGTAGCGAGATGTCCTTCTGGTTGCGCAGCTGCTGCTCGAAGGGTAGATGCAACGGTACCTGAAAACGAACCGGATACTGTCCGGGGTCAGAAACGGGACGTAAAGGTCGGGCATGGTGCAAGGTGCGAAAAAAGTGCGTCATCACTGGCCAACACTCACCTGAGGCGGTGGTTGTCTTCGGTAGCCTTCGAAGCGTTCCTCCTGCTGGTGATGATGATGATGGTGCTGTTGTTGCTGCTGTTGCTGCTGCTGGCGCAGTATATCCTGCCGCTGCTGGGGTGACATTTGAGGAGCGACCGACTGCGGTAGCTTGAAACCCTGAGCCCTCAAGCGGAACGGTGTCAGTGGGGAGGCCGGCGACGGCAATGCTAGAGGCGACGATGAGGCAAGCAGCGGTATTCTCTTTGGTGCTTGTGTTTGCTGTTGACTGGAACCGAATCCGGTCGCTGCGGTAGCGAACGGTGAACGCTGCGTGGGCGGTGGCGCCACGGCTGACGGTGCATTTTGTTGCTTCTGCTGCTGTCGATTGATCTTCTGTGTGTGGAGCAGTAGCAGTGCCTGATGGTTCTTGATTTCCGCTTCATGCTGCTGGACCTGTTTCTGCTGCTGCTGTAGTGCCTTCTGCTGCTGTTTAACGGCCGCTTCCTGTTGGCGTTTCTGCAGCTCCTCGTGCTGCTTGGCGATGGCTTGCTGTTGGAGCAATTGTTCCTGCTGCTGGCGACGCTGGTGTTCCAGCTGCTGCTTCTGCTTATGCGTCAACGGTGGTTGGGACGGTTGGGATTTCGGTTTCGTACCAGTGGCGGGCAGCGTTGCGCCATCATTACCACTACCGGTTGGTACACCATTGCCCGTCGTATGTGTCGTCACAGTCACGTGCGAGTTAGTTACAGTCAAGGTACCGCCGTTCTGGAAGTGCTGCTGTTGGAAGGATACGGCAGGTTTCGCTCCTCCACCGGCTTTCGTCGGTGGTTCCGTTTTTGGTTGATTGCCCTGCTGTTGTTGCTGAAGTGTAAACTGCTGGGGCGAAAAGTTGCCACCCTCTTCCAGCGCTGGAACAACAACCGAATCCTGATCAGCTGTCTTCTCGTCTGTATACTCCTCATCCTCATACTCGTAGTCTTCCTCCTCGGATGGGGGCTTGCGAGAAGTGCTCGAGAACGCGTGCAGCGGTGTCGCAATCGTTGAGGATGAGATGGGCTGTGTGAAGCCCTTGTTACCGTTGTTAAAGACGAACCTTCGCGACGGTGTCGTCGTTGCCGGTGGTTTCGGAGTCGTAGTAGTAGTCGTGGTAGTAGTTGTAGTCGTCGTACTAGTGGTAGATGAAGAACCACCTCCATCACTACCATCCTCCTCTGAGCTGCCATCTGTAAAGAGCAAGGGCACGAATGAATAAAGACCCATTCTCGTTTTTGTTCTCATCAGCAAAGTGTTTACCATCCGGTGAAGGAATGATCGTGTTGCCGTACAGCTCCAAGTTAAGATAGTAGAACTTTTCCGACTTGGAACAATCGACCTCGTCGACACGCTCGCAAACTCGCGTCTCCTGATCGAATACCGTCCCGTTCAGGCACAGGAACTTGATGTCCATCGGTTCGTCACCCTGCCCGATGGTGCACACGTGAAACATCTGGCAGGATGCCTCCAGATCGGCATAGTATCCACCGATCACTTTGCCCGCGCAGGTAAAATTCGTCTCCGGAAGATTATCAAAGTCAAGGTACTAGACGGTATTGGAGTATAACAATTGGAGTGTAAGTAATATCTAAGATGAAAGGATATCCCCCGTGTAACATACCCCTGGTTCACCCATACAATCCACGCCGAAGAAAAGCAGCAAAAACGCAATGAACGTTCCTGAAGATGAGATGGAGAGGTGGTCAAATTTCTGAGCAAGCACTTGCCATCATACCTAGGTACACTTACCTTGCGAAAAGGACTGCAGTATCTTTAGAACCTTCATTCTGGATCGTCGCCGCATCTGAAATACAACGAAAGAGAAAAGGTGTAAGTTGCGAATGGAACATGTGTTCGTAGCATGCATTAGAATTCCACCATAATTAACATGAAGTGTGTCTTATGCGGAATTCGATCGTTGATTGTGGTTAAGAAATCAATTCACTAGATAATGTGCGTGCAGGTGCCGAGATTAGAATGGCATTAAAGGTTTAGCGCATTGGTGTGGTGTGTGGTGAAGGGGAAATACCAGAAAACGGAAGAAATTCCATTCATTGACCGTGTACCACACACCGAACCAAATCGAATCTCGTTAAGCTCCCCATTAAAAGTATTGCACCTGCTTTCATCAGACGGAAGGTTAAATCCGTACCGTTGGTATATTGTGTATGTGGATAGCCGCGTTTGCCGAGTTTGCGAAGTGACCGAGTCGTTATTTAATTGAAACTCAGCTCCAAAACGGAACGATACGACTACATGGAACCGATTAGCTGCGGTCGGTGTTGGAGTTTGGTTTCGCCTGTTTTTCTTCTGGCTCCACCTAACTCCCCTCCTCTTCTCTACCACTTCCATCCTTCCTCCTCAGGATAAGTTGACTCCCAGCGTGCTCTGGGAGACAATCTGGGAAACAAGGGCAAATTTGCGTTTCCCACCCGGTTTCGGTTCATTTGGCTTCCTGTTCTGCGGTGTTGGTTACGATTGTTGCACTGCAGTAGGGCTTTTTTTCCCACTCATCAATCGGGCCTCTGTGCGGGTGCGGTACACTGAGGTCGAATAAAATAAGTTGTCACTCAGCTGTACGAAGGTGGGGAGGTTGGAAAACATTGCGTGAAGGTGTTTGGGAGCTTTAATGCGACGGAAACAACACCGGATCCGATCTGCATTCGTAATCGATTGGATTCTGCGGTTTGTTAGCGGTCGACTATGATCCGCTTAAGATGCCAGCAGCCAGATGTCTGTTTCGTACTTTAGCTTCTGTTGTGTGTTACATTTCCGATTCGGAGTGTCTTTTTTTTTGCTCCTCTCTTTCCTTTTTCAATCGCCACTTCGCTAGTGACGCTTGTATTTTTTTGTCCAATCCCTCTTTTGTACACTCTTCGTACAGATACAGGTGACGCTAACCTACCGTAACATCCTGCTGCACCTGATGCAGACACACCGGGTTGGGGTTTGGGGAAGCGCCATGGCGGCATTCGGAGGCATGCGGGCATTCGTACGGCGGTGAAACTCGCACAGGGAAGCTCGCTCGTTCTATGTGGGACTGGGAAAGTGGCGACTTTTGCTAAAGGAAAACCGCGAAAACTTCCCCATTCTTCAGTGTAATCGATACTTTTCGAAGAGCGAAGTACAAGAACGGAGGAACAGGCAAACAAACCGTCCTTTTTTTTGGTATCGTTTCTTCAATTCCTTTTTGGGAGTTCCTTCGGTATCGTGTTTCTCCACACACCTCAACGATGTGTGTGCAGAGATTATGGACAAAAATTATGAATGAACCTCACGCCGAAAGCTTCACCCCGTCTGGATTCTCCCTTTCCAGTTCCAGAGGAAGCAAGTGCAACAGATGATAGTAGCCGACGTACACGATCGTACTTTAAATCTTGTAAATGTAGAACACACGGCAGCTTGCTTTCACGCGCAAACAAACAAAAAAAAAGAGCATTTCTTCCGATTGGTTCGTGGATCTCTGAGCTTCCTATTGTTTCACCTTAAGCTATCTTTATTTGTACTTGTGTCACTGCTTGTTTCCATCTTGAAATATGCAAAGCTCGTGGCCTATTGTATTCTCCGCTTGGGTTCCTTGGTGTTTCGCACCATGATAAACGGTTTTTTGCGCGAAACATTGAAGCTCAAAGCAAAAGAGGCGCGTTTTGGGTAGCACGTGCCAACAACAAGAAGGCGCCTTTTGCAAACGCCTTTCGCTGCGCTTTCGGTACAATTTATGAACCTTGGGTTTGATAATGGACGGATGCGCTTGTTGGTCGCGTGGTCACATTCATTCCGTGGGCGATTAGCGACAGTACATAAGATGTTGAAAAGTTTCTATCTCGTTTTGTGCTGCCCTTTCGACGGTAAGTGTGCACCTGTTGACCCTACTGGAGGACGCTATAATTTGTAAACAATTGAATAGAAACACGGCTCTTGGTATCCGAGTACTTCAGAAGAGCAAGAATAAAACGAGGAAACATGTGGATGCGTTCGTGTGTTCTTTCTTATTTTAAACATATCTACTTCCGTAATGTAATAGAGCTATTAAAAGTGAATAAATGTACGTCCACAGAGAAATTTTGTTAAAACATTAAATTTTGACTATTGAAGTCGATTCTCAACTTTTTTTCATTTAAATTAATACAACTTCCACAACGATTGTTTATTTTTTTTTCTAATTATTCACCCACTTGTTACCGTCCAAAGAAATGATCGACCAGGTCGATAACACGAACATGGCACCATACGGAAAAAAGGACCCTTTGCAGGATATTCTTCCAACGTTTTTTTGCCTTCTGTTCCATGCTGGCCATGCGGGAAAAAGGGTAAAAACCCACCCTTAAACGATCGCTCCAATTTTGGAGGGAATTTGAACGACCCTTCAGTGTAAAAGTTTTTGTACACTTTCTCCGTCCACTTGCCGGACGGTTTATAAACGACAGGTATTTGTGGTTCTTATGTACTATCAGCCTATCCCTTCAGAATGCGTCTAGGCAAACCTAAGGGGATACCGAAACCAGTACATAACAAACCTCCAGACACGGTGTCGCACATTTGAAACAACGATGAAAAATGGGATCGCGATCACCGCAGCACTTTTCCAACTGTTCTGTTGTCCATTCCCTCCCCGAACGCCAGCTTCTCGCTCCGTTGCATTCGGGCCCAACGGACCGAACGAAGTGTGAACCGTTGCACAAACCGCCGACAGTCAGTGGTGGGGGATTAAAACGGGTTGGCTAACGCTAACAGAGCACGTCGCTCGATTGTACAAGAACTCCCGCGATCGCCCTGTGCCGGACTGCAATAGACAAAATGTAAGATCATTCCTTTCGATTTCGATCGGCTGTGCGTAACGGTCGATCGAATAGAAGATGGAACAAAAATTACGAACCATTTTTTAGAAACCTTTCCCAACAGTGAATTAAATTTCCTCGGTGAAAGGGTACAAATTGAACAAACAAAATCCTCATCCGAAAATCATAACGCAACGCAAGGAAAAAAGGGTTGCCGTGGGGGTTTGTGCTGTTTCACAGAAAAGTGGTAACTAAGAATTTAATATTAGCAAAAAATGTTCTTGAAAATCCGTTAAATTGTAAAGGGTGTTAAGGGCGGTAGATATCTTTGGTGAAAATATTGTGTGTGATTTAAAAGAATGTGACTAATTTTAGTGATTCTTTGTGGACACGGTACAAAGTGTTCATATTGAATTTCTATTTCTAAATTGAGGTGTCTTTAAAATGTTAAACTGTTTTCCTATGGTTAACCAATTTGTCAAAAAAAATTCTTTAAAAAAGTTTAGTTTAGTATAGCCTAGTGGTTACGTTTCTCACCATGAGGATGATTTAAAATATATAAATTGTATTAAAACTTTTTTTAATGAAAATTGCATCAATTATCATCACTAGTAAATTATTTTCGATTTAGGCATTCATTTCTACTCCACAAAAACACCTAACTAGAATATTTTACTAGAGAATAATTGCCGGAAATGGAAGTAAAATTTGTACGGAAAAATAAGTCAAAAAAGTTCTTTTTTTTAATGTTAAACAATACATCGCCCCGAAAACGACATTGGCCTTCATGGTTGGCTGCTCCGCAAGCAGATAGCATTCGGACGGTGGGAAAAACAAATTTTCAATTGTTTGCAAAACCAGTGCCGAATCGCTACGCTACAGAACCTTTTGCGTTTGTCAAGCAAATGTGGTGTTTTATGTCGATGCGACAAGCAGCCGATGAGGATAACCAAATGGCCGGTCGGTTTAGTTGTGGCTAGGAACCGAAGCGCAACGAGATTCTTCATCGCCATGGTTTGCCATTGGGTTGGGTTAAATAAAAGGTGTGCGAGCTACTCATTTCAGGGTGGGTGGATGACTGGACCGTGGCCTCCCTAAAAGGGGGTTGTGGAGAAAAAAGAGTCGGTTCCGGTTCTCTGCCGATCGACGTTCAGCTTTGGTGCTCTTGTCGGTTTACATAGCGTGCGGTCACGCGTGGCGGGAAACCAAATTCAAATCCAACGCAGAACACAAAACTCGCGCAACATTTGTAAGGTTCCGATTCACAAGCGTGATGAATGGGTACACAAAGCAAATGAGAAGAAAAGGGAGTTTTCCAACGCTGGTGGAAGATACATACGCATCATCAACACTTGTCTCGATGAGGGTTTTTAGAACGTTGCGTGTGAAGTGAAAGAAAACGAAACAATCCACCTAGAGAATGATGAAACCGAGCTCTTTTTAAAATTAAATTGAATTATATAAATTCGTGACCAATATGATTTTGCAGTGGAGCGCCGATTATCCGGGTACCTTTTATCCGCCTGTCCTATTATCCGTGCAGCTCAGAAATGACAGTTTAAAAGGTAAATTGACATATTAACTGCAAACCGGTGATGACAAGAAATAAAAGCCTCAATAGCAAGTGATACAATTGACTCAAATTCGACCAAATAGAACAGATTTAGATTGCAAATTTCACCCATTTCACACTAAACACTAATATTTATCCAACTGAGAGTAGTGCCTATTATCCGTGACATTCGCTTATCCGGCAGGGGCCGAGTCCCGATGAGCACGGATAATCGGCACTCCACTGTATTTCCCTTACACATGCTTCAAAAATTTCAATACTTTTCCTTATGAAGGACCATAACCAAGGATTGGACACAAAAGTCTAGCCAAGCGTATACACTTCTATCCCGATATTATTAATTTGACCCCGCAGCAGCAGGTCATCGGTGGCACCGCGGTAGCAACAGGTGAAAGGCCCGATAATCGTCGTCCCGAGGAAAAGCCTTACCAGAAGCGAATCCTTCGATTGACGGCGCTTGATCTAGGTGCGGTTAGAGGGAAGGATTCTCCCCACCAAAAAAAAGGACACCGTATTACATAAGATAGATACACGCACATACGCGATACGACAATCATAATTATCATCGCGCTGTCGTTGTCCTTTGGCACATTGATAGCGGCTTTAACTGCACGGACAGTGTACGGTGTCCTTACATTATGTAGCTTCTTTCCTATCTTGTCCTACCAGCGCATTAGGGTTGAAGGCGAAACAGCTGCTGGTTTGGCTGCTTTTATTCAAAGTTGCTACATTCGGAAGGTGCTTTCGCCTGTGTTTCGGTCAAACGTTCCGGAAGGAAGTTTATTGTGCCGCGCCGCGCAGTTCCTTTCGGAGGGTGTGTGTGTGTAGACTACACCCTGATCGTGTATGCATCCAATTCTACCGGAACTGAGTTCTTTTTTTCTTTATTGTATGGAAAAAAGAGGGTCGAAAGTGCAACGTACGCACACTCATTAAGAGTCCTGCCGATCGAGGACATTCGCTTCCCGCGAGTCATATGTTGTTGTGCCTGGTCATAGTAAAAAAAGCATTCCCGTCATTATTATCCTTGCGCGGTGTTCTTTCACCAAAGGTTCGTCCCAAGGCTGCATAAATTACCAACGTTTATGATCAACGGTATTTAACGTCAGCTTCACTCGTCCCCTGGTAGACATTCCATTTCGGCGGCTCAAGTTAGTGTATTTTTTGTTTCACTCCTCACCACTATGTTTCGCTCTGTTTGACTGGCAACGTTTAAGGGTTGTTCCCAGTCACTTCTCCCATTCCATTTTCATCGCGTGCCGGTGCATTTCACCTGTTGCACACTTGTGCTCGACAGCCGTTCCGGTACCGAAGGGTACCGATTGTCTTCCCCTCCTGGATGATGGTTATTTATTTGTTTATTATGGATACAGTACAACCAGGATTAAGTAGCAAACCAACGGAAGAAAGCTTTTTGGGTAGATAATAAAACTTGCACACATACGTGAGCTCAGCCATGCATGGTTTTATGGTTCACAAATCATTTTGAGCTATTTTGTTTTGAACAGAGAAAAAGGAAAATGGAGAAAATAAAAATTAACTTCAATGTGAGCTTTCAAAACGAACCATTACATAAGTTGCAAGACATTTGTAAGGTTCTATTCGCTCAAGGCCAAAGCTTTTAGAGTTGTGAACGTATCATAAGCTTTCAACGGAGCTTTTTATATGAAAGATTCCTATGAGCGAAACAGTTTGGAGTTTGGGATAATTTTTCTTATAAATTTTTCTTTAAATTATTTAAATTTTAAAATATTCCATTTCAATGTCAAAATCGATCTTTAAACAGAAACAATTTATATTTAATTGAACACTTCATCAAATTATTTCACCGTACATCAAATGATTGGAATAATTAAACTAATCTTAATATTTAATGATTAATTAATAGATTAATCATCACACTACCGTCACCATCGGGCGACAACACAGATAACAGAGCCTGTAGTGCAGCACGAGTAGAAATGCTGCCCAAAAGCTCATCAACTTAATGAGTTAATTCATTGCCGCTTGATCGTTACCCTACAATCAACGGTTTAGCGATCAGCTACTGCTACCTAAAGGAACAAGATTAGCGGTCCATTACATGTACATACAGTGGCTTTCTCGTGCTATTACAACATCCCCAATCCGTGTAAAACGATGCTAATGGATCGGTGGTGAAGTAGGAAAAGGAAAAAAAGTAAATCTCTTAAATGAGGCATTTGATGCGTGATGATAAAAGAAAGGGAGAGATTATTAAAAGCAAACCAAGAACAAGTAAAATGGATTTTCTTGAGGATTTTCTTGGAGATTTCATTTCAAGAAATTTGAAACATTCAAAGATTCTCTCTCTCTTGTTGACTTTAACGACCCCGTGGACTATATCATAATTTAAAGCTTATGAATTAGTGATGATAATGACTATATCATAATTTAAAGATTATGATATAGAAATATCTCTTTCATTTTAACTATAATATCACTTACGCAATATCCATGAAAAGTATTGAGATTACTTAGAGTAATCAGCAAAATTTACGAGTCTCTCTACAAGTTGATCCAATTTGCAAAGAGGCTAGGTATGAGCACGTACGCACCACCTCAACGGACCATTCCATACTGGCTTATCGGTTCCTACTGGACAACTTTCAACCGAATCCTTTTTAGGTAACGAGATCAACTATCCGGTCCACGAAAACAATTAATCCACTGATCCTTGTGGCAGTGTTGTTTGTAGCAGCAAGGACACGGCAGCACGTTTAAGTAGATGATTTTAGTGTTTCTCGCTTGTGTAACGGAATTGTTGTGACAATATTTTATATGCGGACTAGAGTAACCTTCCACGTGCCGACTTTATGCACATCCAAAGACCTTCAGTAATGTGATTTCAACGTTCCAGAATAAATGCCGGTCCACACTCAACGAATGCCTGCGGGCATACATAATTGTGCAAAATCTCTTAAAATTGTTCCCCCGGTGGTACTGGTCCGTTTGGATTGCTATCAAAATAATTGCCATTGGTACGAGCAGGAGTCCATTAGAAGCAGTTGAACAGAGGCTTTGGACAAGAATTTCCCAATTGGTCATAGACCGCCTTTCCCGTCCACACGGTGGAGGTGTAATCTGAACCGCGCACCATGTCGGACATCTTCGTAAACAGGCGTTTGGGGAGTGAAAAATTCTTCGCAACCGATGAACGATGGTGTGCCTTGCGGCGGCACCTTAACCCAGTGGCGGAGAGGTTCACTTTGCCGTTTCTCCAACTACTAACGGTATGTACATTACTCTGCTCGTTTAACACCGAAAACGAGCCTCGGTATTTCTGTAATGAATGCTAATGATACTTCTCTCTTTCGCTCGGTGTGTATTCCTGCGACTTCTGCACCATCGCTTCGAGGTGTGCATTTTTGTGCTTAATTTTATGTTTTCTTCATTTTTGCCCTCCATTGAGATTGAGTTTCCTGGCTACAAAAAAAACCCCAATCGAACGATTCACTTCGATCGGTGGTCGGTGGCCCACCGGCGACGACAACAAGGCGATGTGCGCGACCAGGACTGCTCTCTTCTGCTTGTGTGTCTGGTGGTGTTGGGCATTGCTTGGGTAGAAAGATTTATGTGGGAAGACTAAGCGTGAAGCCGCAGTCTGCAGCGCGAGTTATCTAAACCGCGTTGGTGACCATTGCGAAAGTACGCGAACGCTCACCACCTACGACATTGCGCTCTTTGCATGAGCAGGATATGGGCATAATGAGATATTCATTGGACGCTTCGTTTACGGTTGGTATTTAGTGTTCTTAGTCGCTTAGCCGCATAAGCGTATCTGGCTATGTGGAGAGATATTAGTCTCATGGTAACCTCTAACCTTCCACGCGAGATTTTCGTTACCTTCATCAGTCATAATCAAGCGCACGGTGCCCGTTTGGTGCTAAATGTCAGATGAAGCTGGTGCTATAAGTGCGCCCCTAACACCCAAAAAACCGATGCCAATCAGGACCCAATCAGGATGCGATGTCTCAGGAATTGAGCTTTGGAAATGTTCCTTCGCGTTCCGAGCGCTCATTAGACCCGTTTCGGATAAGTTTATATGAGGGTGCATCATTAGCATTTCCTTGCGGATCAGTTCCATCATCCGACCTCCGAGTCCCTCCGGTCTTATCACAAGAAGCAAAAAAGGTCAGCAGGTATTTGTGTTCTTTCCAAAAATGCTTACGTAAGCGTTGATCCATCTAATGCTCATCCACAGCACAGCAACCTCAAATCTTGACATCCATATCCAATCTTCTCGTGTCGTACTTTCGCTTCCCTCTCGCTCGTTTCGTTTCGTTTAAGGGCAGGAAAGATTTATGTTACCTATCTCGGCTGGGAAGCATTCAATTAAATTTATTATTATGTCTGTGTTGGTTTCACAATCACAAACATGCCGAGTGCAACAATGATGTGCCGGCGTTGACCTTTCTCGTCATTTCCTGAACAGTATAACTCGTTGGAAACATTTGCCTAACAGTGGATAACGCAATTGACAAACGTATCCAATAAAGTGGAATCGTGTGTGAAAGTAAACACGTCTATTTTAAGGTTAATTAATTATTATACGTTATTAAACATAGATATGAAAATAACTACTCTTTTTAGTGAATCAACTCAGAGTGAATGAGTCGTTATTAGGAGTCAGCTCGTTTAACGACTCATTTCGGAGTAATAAAAAACCCGGTATAAATTTCCCAAGGCTTAAACCATAACTTTTTTTGTGAAATTTAGCAAAATTTTAAAAATTGATTTATTTTAATGCGAATTTGTTGCAATAAGTTTCTTTTCACTCAAATAATGCTTTAAATTAAAAAAAGAATTAAAAATCAGAAAATTTTTTTTTTAAATTTTCAATTCGAAAATTTCATAAGGGGTACCTCTTGCCATTTTTTTGAGAAATTTTGCAAAAAAATTTAAATTGATTTATTTTAATGCCAATTGGTTGCAATGAGTTCCTTTTCACTCAAATAATGCTTTAAACAAAAAAAAGAGTGAAAAATAATAGAAAATTAAAAAAATTCTAAAAATTTGAAAATTTCATAAGGCTCATTTTTGCACCAAGTTTTGCCTATAACTCGGTCGGTATCCAACGGATCGCCAATCTTTAACCTGTGGTCGATAGATGGCACCAATGGCTACATTTTCTTCTTGGACGGCCATGCCCTAAGATATATGTGCCAGAAGTTATTCGCGGAACCAACTTCCATACCCTGTTTGAGAAAATGTAAAATTTTCCTCATTTTTGCACAAAGTTTTGCCTATAACTCGGTCGGTATCCAACGGATCGCCAATCTTTAACCTGTGGTCGATAGATGGCACCAATGGCTACATTTTCTTCTCGGACGGCCATGCCCTCAGATGTCTGTGCCAGAAGTTATTCGAGGAACCAAGTTCCATACCCTGTTTGAGAAAATGTAAAATTTTCCTCATTTTTCACCAATATAGCAAAATTTATAAATGTGATATATTTTAATGCTGCAATAAGTTTCTTTTCATTCAAATAATGCTTTAAATTGAAAAAAGAATAAAAAATGAGAAAAAAAACTAAACATTATTCTCCATGTATCTGACCTGTATGCAAAAACTTAGATGCATTTTTCAACATAGTCATAATATGATATAATTAAAAGACCCTAACAGCTCAACGTATCCTGAAATATGAAATATTTCCAATCGGTTCTAGTCTTCCGTCATCTCAACCTTCTGGAGCACCTTGAACATTTTATTGACTTGCACCGGTGATCCACATTATCAGCATAATGATCATCTCTAATGATAGCGTGTAGTATGTATCTTCGTCATATCTCCAATACAGAAAGATCCGGCCAGAAGCGGATGATTCATTGGCACGATCATTATCAGTGTGATAGCGCGGTGTCATGACACGATCGCTTCCACCTGAATGTCGATAAATGTTTTATCGATGTGTACCGTACATGAATGTACTAGCAAAAGTACATACGGTGATTTACCCGGGCGTTAAAACATGTGCCCTGCCATACATTCACCCACAAATGGTAAGCAAATACTTGTAACAGAAAGTGCAATTTTTTGTCCGCTTTGCTGATGCCAGGCGAAAGAGATGAATCGTACTGTTTGAACACAGCGGGTTGGGAAATGTTTTGGAAGGAAAACAAAGAATTTGTACAGAGAGAAAAAAGAAGCAATCAAACAACGCCGTGTCGCTTATGTATCGGAGGAAGTTCCACGTTTTTTTCCACGAGGAACCAATGCGAAAGATAAGATAGTGAACGTTGCATATAAACAGTACGGTACCGTCTATCAGTCAGTAGTGTGCTTTGCCATCGGTCCGATTCACTTCCATCCCGAATCCACAGAACAGCAGTGTTCTAGCTTTTTTCCCCACGAGGAAACTTTCGTAACGAGATGAAATTCGCCACCGTATTTGTTGTGCTGGCCGCCGTGCTCGGTAGCTGCTATCTGGCCACCGCTCAGACGCACAACTATTTCTTTGGAGCCCGCGTACCGTACGACACCCTCGTCAATCAGACGACCGTGATCCAGTCGAGTTCGTTCCTGCGGGTGAAGTCACTGAACGTCGATTATCCACTGAAAGGACAGCGTGGCCGCAACATTACCGCCATCTACGTGTACGATCGGCTCGGTGGAGGCCGTGGTGGGTACGCTAGCATCACGAAAGGTGGTATCGGCCAGAACTCAACCCGCATTCATCTGAAGTCCCAGCGCGGCAATGGCATGAACTTCCAGGTGGAAATTTATGGCCGATAAACTGAACCGATGGACCGGAATTACGTTGGAAATATTGTAAAGAAAAAAAAAAACCCCATTAAAAGGAAATAGATAATATCTGCTAACATGCTTCTACATCCAACCTGCCCACGCATTGTTTGTGATGGACAACTGACAGTGCAAATAAGATGGCGTGAGAAAGATGGTATTCGTTCGTAAACACCTTCTCGAAAATGGTGCATCGGTGTGCGTGGTAGTAGTCGCTTTCTTATCAGTGTACGCTCCGTTTTGGTGGGAAGGTGTTTTTCCGCTACATTTAATAGTTGACCAGTTAATTAAAACACGAAAGGCACCGTTTCAAGTGTGATGATTTATTTTAGTAGATACATGGGACGTGATTGTTTCGCTTGGCTCGACTTTGACCGTGACCGCCCAGGGGCAGGAAGTTTGATAAACTTTAACCATTCACTACTTAAGTAGCTAAAACAAATCGGACATTTTTACTTGGCTTTCGATGAATAAACATCAGGTGTATCAGATTGTGCTGTGTAGCGTGAAATATATCATCTGGACGTTGAGGTGCCATCCACCATGGGAGTTGTTGAACGTTTGTGTTTTTAAAAGTAGCTTTTGGTGTGAGTTGGATGCTGTTGAAGAGGTCATCTGTCGTCAGCTGGGTTGTGATTCCTTCCGTACACTAGCCCACAAAGCTGCGGCTCCTTGTGTTGTATATGTGCACTAGAAGGAAAAGGTCGCCACCGCTTACAAGCTACCGAAGCAGCTTTAATTGCTGTTTATGGAAATCACTAAACGTGGCGAAACCTTTTGCCCGTGCGCTAAAAGGATGTGCAATCAAATGTCAGATCTGCACGGCTATTTTCAGCAGACGTTCCACTGAGCTTCTGCTCTAAGAGTAGCAAGAATTGAGGCCGTTACCAGGTTTACCTGGTATCCTCTGTAGAAGGTGATCTTTCTCGTCTATCGTGAGATTTGGATCTTACCCGTGTGGTTCTAATTTCGATTACGAATTAACGGTATTGGTATGTGGTGCAGAGTTTACTAAATAAGACTTCTTACAAGCATGTAAACAACCTTCACTACGATTGCATCACTTTCCCTCACGCAACATTGTCTACTGATTGGACGTTTTGGTAATGTCTAAAACTGCCCGAACAAACTGAGGATTAGAGCAACCCCAGATCGGATTAATTATCCACCTGTCCACATCGTAGGTTTGTTGACGGCTCTGAAGTTAACTGACCACAATCTACGTGTCTGTGTGTACGTATGTACTTTAACCATAAAACACGAACCATAATCCTGCACGGAAGCACGTCGACGACTCTGTTCGTTCGATTCGAAGTTCCGCACAACTAGTAACTTTAGTGAGGGAGCGAACGATAATTGAGACGTTGCGATCGTCTCTGTACGCTGCTTGAGTGCTTCGTTTGCGTTTTGCGGTTCAATTTGTTCACCAAGACCTTCCCCAAGTTGGTGTGCGTTTCAGAGTCTTGCGAGCAGTAGAGCCACCAATTGCTAGACATTGTAGCGCCAAGTAATGTCGTCCGCGTACCGTTGGTTGGAGATCATTATTTGTCGTGAAGTTTTGATTGCCCCCGTACCCGAATGCTCGTAAAGCACAACCCAACCGGACATTAAAGGTCGCCCATAACGGGGTGCTCTCGCTTAAACACGACGAAGACCGCGGTGCGGTTTTTGGGAGGGAAATTTATTAGGATCTTTATGTCCCGCGGAGTTGACCCGTTGATGCGAAAACCCTTCTTTGCTGCGAAGATTAATTTCCAATTCGCTACGGTGGTTTTGGTGAGGGATATTGGCAGACTTACTGAAGAAAGAAGTCAAAATATCAATTTAGCATATTATTATTTTTTTCTATCTTTTTTTAAGTTTTAAAATGTAAAATACCTCCAAAAAAAGCCCACACGGACAAGGTCAACGCTAAATGAAAACACGATAAAGAGATTCGCCAAAATTTCACCAAGATAATTTTAAGTAATGTTAACACACATTCCTACGCCCATTATCCTATCGAAAGTTCCCTTTTCGTCCGGCCTTGTTGTTCTGCAGCGGTTTGGTTTTCATTTTAACGTGCAAAAATCAAAAAACCCCCCCGAAAAACAACGAGTGCCGTGTCTTACGCGAATGTGCACGGGTGGGTATTTGGGTGGGTAATTATCATTCGTAACGCTCATTAGGTACCTTGGTTGGTAGCGGATTGAAATTGAAAACTAGCCCAGGCAGTTTGCAGCAATTTTCAATTATGCGCTTAACACCTCGCGCTAAAAGGGCGCTTTAGCGATGAGATGCGGGTGGGGATGGTACAAACTAGGCAAATAACATAAATCATCCGTCTCATGACGGAAACGAGAAGCTGACACGTGGGGTTTCGAATTTTCCATGCACATCAGTCCCCCCACCGATGGTCGTAATAGGGACAGGGCAGGACCCAACACACACTGAGACCGCATTCCATCAATCATCGTTAGGATCGCTGCTACACCTGATTTAGCAAAGAATGGTACCACACATAGTAGTGGATTATTGTCATTAGGCAGTCTTGCATCATCGCTTCTTCAGTTAAGCAGCGGCCAGATTTAGGCATTGTTGATCCTCGAGCGGGCAATAGACACGGCCCGCACGGGAACGCATGTGCACAGTCCGCTGAAATGTAAAGCCTTTTAACAACCCACAATTTGAATTGTTGCAATCGTGTGCAAACTGAAGGCTCGAGTCAGCCTTCTTGGCTTGATTGATTTATTTGCCGAATCGGTACGTGGTGTGGAAGTAGGAACCCATTAGTCAGCGTTATACACGACCTCAAAATGCCACTAACGGGGACATCTTCCGAATATAACCGGCAACCACAAACTTACACAGCTACCCGAAAAAAAGGATTGGCCTGAACCTGACCCACTATTATGCATCGGGTTGGTGGTTTATGTTTCTTTATTGTAACCCCCCCCCAAAAAAAAACAAATCAATTCCATCTTAACCATTCCTTTCCCGAAGTCGGTAATGCGAAGAAGAAGCAGCCCCAGAAAGAAGGTTTTATGGTTTGATTGTACCGCACGCGCGGTAGGTCCAAGGTCACACCAGTCAATAGATTACTGTGGAGAAGATGAAGAAAAAAAAACAGCATCAACAACGTTGAGTGGTCAAAATCCCGATGATGCAAACTCTTTACCATCACCAGCGCAAACTTCGATACGATCGACACTTTCACGATCAAGCAGAAGAAAGGGATGGATATTTTGCCTGCACGTATATAGCTTAAATATCTCTCACCAACTCCTCCCGTTTGTGCTGCAGGTCCGAAAAGCCGTGCCCGTGTACTGCTGAACGCAGCTGTTCAGCTTCATCATTATGTAAAAGTTGATCGAGAAACAGAAAGCTACTTGTCGGGTTAATCACGCGCGCACAGTCGGCCACCATTAGTCGTTTTGGGGTGGGTAGCGATACTCCTCCATGGTGCCGGAGAAGGCGAACAAACCACAAACCGCAAAATCCGTTTGTCAACCATTTTTTCCTCTCCTTCAGCTCTTCGTCTCTCTCTCTCTCTTTCTCTCTCTCTTCCTTTACCTTTCTTTCATTTTCATCATTTCCTATCCCTGCTGTAAGTGTTCTCGCACTTAGTTTAGCGGTAGTAGCTGCTTAGCGGCTGCGGTCGGTGTACCGTTTTTGTGTGTTTCTCAATTGAAATTACCAATCATTGAATTGATGGCGTCGGTGGTGTCGGCGTCTGTGACAACATTCGGGGGCACACTGTTGTTTTCCTACTGCTCCCTTGTACTTGCCTCGTGTCATTCGTAAACCGGTTCAAGCTTTGAATTTGGTCATGTAAACACAAGCGTGAAACGGGAATTCCACTGTCAAACTCCAACCACGCGCACACTAGAAACTTTTTACACCGGTTTACAATGGTCAGCGTCTGGGTACAGGGTTTCTTGCTAAATGCGCTAGCCAGCAGCAGCAGCATCATCATCATTTCGTATCAACAAAGCTAGTAAACGAACCACTCAACCTTGCGCCGCCGGTGCGTGTTATGTGTTGCATAAAAGGTGGGATAATTAAATTGAGCTTAATCACCGGCGGACAAACGATTCGTGTGGGTGGAACAAACGGATTGTTTGGTAATTTGGCTTTCAAATTTTTGTTGTTGTTCGCGCTCTCTTTTCTTTTGCTCACCAACCTGCCCCTAATATCAGATCTAGATCAAGCCAAGATGTTGATCGATTGTTAACAATTTTTATCAAAACGTTTGCGGAGGGCGCTATTAAATAAGTGTTACTAATGTGCTTACGGCAGTGTTGCGCCCGGGCCCATTTAGCTTCTAATAGTAAGGCGGGAAACAAACTAGACGTTCGCGCAGCTCGTAAACAATCCGGTACAAATTGTGCACACCATACTTTAGGAGGAAAATCACTATCACCTTTAAAGAAGAAGAAGAAGAAGAATACTTTAGACACCTTGCATTGCGCAACACCCGCACACGAATGTGTGATGTTATGGCATGCGTCGTTTCAATTTGTAAATAAAATTATAACACATTTTTAAGCAGCAGCATGAGACTCATCTTTATGCGCTTTTTTCTGCGCAAAACTATAGAAATTACCATTCCACCAACCCCAAAAACCATCCACCTAACGAGTTGTGTCGTTTTGTTTTCAACCCATGTGTGTCTGCTTCACATCAGGACAAACCCTTCGACCTCAATTGCATCTCGACATGCATCGTGGCCGTGATTTGGTGGCGTTTGTTGCGGTGCAGTTTGTGGCACAATTAATTTATCCACCCCCGGGGGGGGAGGCCCTCAATTTGTGCGGCACTTAAAGGTGCGTCACGTTGACCTCCTCATGCGGGGAAGACACACACGACGCGATGCTTTGATGCTATAGCATCGAGTGTAAGTTCCGCACCGACACCGATGCTGCTCCGATGATCCTGATCCTGGTACCTTTGTGTGTGTCGATCGATCAGGACGGTTTACGATGGCCTTTTCCAATTCGTGATGGAGCACGTGTCAGTGTTTTGCAAACCACTTAAGCTTCTAGATCGCGCATACTTGCGAGGTTTGATGAAGGTCGATCGGAGATAGTGTCATAGATATAAAGGAAGACATCGGCGATTGGATGTCCGATTCGCTAGTTTATGGATCATTAGTTGCAAAAAAAAAACACTGCCACGGACTTTTAGAATGGATCTGTATCATGTAGCGAAGAGAATGCATAAACTATGTAGTGTAAGTCTTATGACAGTTTAAACAACATATTGAACAATTGTTAAGTTTAGATAAAAGATGTATAATTTCTGTCCAAAATGTTAGAATAGCAAACCCTGCTATGTATTTGACGTTTATCTCCATCATGGACTCTACTGTAATTTTGTATATATATTGACAACACTGAAATTTAGTTCTATTCCGATTTGTGCTACTAAAGCAACAACACGAGTTTCTCTGTATACTGCATAACTTTACAAAATAAATAAGTTTTTTATAGGTTTCTGCTAGCTTTCGGGTAAAACTCTTAAAGTAAATTAATCAAAAATTATACCATCTATAGCATTAAGTACAAACACCTATTATGCTATAAGTATTTTATAGCAATTATATAACGAAGAAAGGAAACATTATATTTGGCTAAATAGACAAGCCAAATTTAGTCTTCCTTCCGATATAACTATTCCATTTCCTGCATCAACCACGGACGTGATCGATGACGCACATGCAAATATGTACATTCGATCAACCTTCCGGCCTCTAATGCATGTTTATCTCCCCCGTCTTGATGCTTAATGCTAATGCACCTCATTCATCTTCATCCAGCTAGGCACGTGGTACGTGAGTGTGTCATATTTTATATTGCCGATCCGATCGAATCGTACCACCGTGAAGACGCATTCAGGTGCAGCAAAAGCAAGCGAAAAAAAACCGGAGTGCTGCGAAGGGAAATAAACTATCCCAACTCTCAATAACGCGGTACACGCCAAGGGAAACATTGATCGGGCAGGCGTTACACAGCAGGGTGACAATTTCACAATTTACACGGGAGTGTACACAGTGTTCCGCAGCAATCAGCATCACAACGAAACGAAAGTTGGGTATAATGTGTTGCGTACTGAAACTGGTGTGAAGCATATGCATCATTTCCGTTGACCGGCTTCCCCCCGATCTGCACATCCTTCCTTACGCGCGTAACGATCGCTTCTTCATTGCGTACTGTCACGAAACGGAAGTATCCAGGTCCGGTATGCTGGTGGTGTACTGCACAGCATGAGCCACCAACCTCTGGTAAAGAAAAAACGGGTCGAGGACACGCGGCGTTCACGGACTTCAATGTGAAGAATTTATTGCAACTTTCCACCGCGTGCGCGTGGAAAAACACCTCCAGCGTGTGTGTGTGTGCTTGTGGAGGACTAATTGAGCATACAAACTAGTGGGATGTTGGGAGGTTTATGAATATGCGTCATTTGTCCCGCCACAAAATGCGGAAGAGAAAAGCGACCAGTTTAGGTTTTTCATTTCGACGTGAAAACAAAATAGGGGGCCAATTTATAACGATCGATTCATTTGCCTGTTTCAGCGTGGAGGTTCGTTTACATCTTATTCTCCACGGAGGAAAACAAAATGCGTTTGATTATTCAGCTTTCTAAAACCAAAAATATTACCTTACGAAAGAATTATTACTATCAAACCATACATGCTGGATCTCTCTTTTTATGCTCCTTTATCGTACTGAATGAGACAACTAACCTTACGTTTCAGGTTTTCGGTTAATTTAAGCATAATTTGTATCACTGTTCGACGCCATCAGTCCACGTGATTCCAGTTACCTGCAAGAGAGTAGGAGAAAGCGACAAAAATTAACTTTAAATCGATATCAATTAAGGAAAACAATTTATTGGCATTTAATTGATGCGTAAAGCTCGTTAATCATCGAGCAAAAGATCAATGTCGTAGCGGTAGGCTTTTAATTATAGATTGCATACATTTTCATAAAATGCAAATCAAAATTCCCCATTAAGGTGAACGGTTCGTGTCATCAAGGTTTTTAAAAATACAATAAGTTCAAGGGGTTTTAACAAGGAATGCTTATTGATAAACATAAATAAAGGAACTAGTACAAAAAAATATAAAAAGAGCATTTTTGTACGACTCGAGTCACAATAATGCATGACAAAACTATCGGCAACCAAGCTGGACTAAGGGATATACCGACTTGTTATTGCATAATGCGATATTTCACACACACTCCTACCGGACTTGCCCGACCGTGTATGCCCTGGCGCCATCGAGGGCACTTTGAGCGAGTGGCATAAATTTGCCACCACTTGCTCTGTTGAGCGGGGAAAAGACTGGTACAAAAGCGCACAGAAAACTACCGGGACAGTACCGCACACTATCAACAGCCCTACTGGGATACTTCTGGGTAATTCTGGGGTGGAATAACACTAAAGCACGGAACACTGCTCACTGGCGGTTGAAAACAGTACCAGCGAGTTCAGAGTTCATTTAGGTCCACGTTTTTTTGATGAAAGCTTATTGGGGCAAGCAAGCAGTTATCTTGAAATATGTATGTACCGCGATCATGAGAGCTTGAAGCTGGAAAGGTCGAGGTTATGTTGTGCTCGCTGGATGACCTTTTTGACGGCCCGCTGTGACGGAATTAATTTTTCCATTTTAATTCGATCGTTCATAGCGCCGCAGTGGTTTACACATAAATAGATGGTATTTAGGTTAATTTTTAATCTCAACCGAACTGTGTCTTTTCAGAAGAAATCATGTTTCACGGCGATGGTCTTCACCGTAAGCAAACATAAATAAAGGTATCGACAGACTCTATAAGTACAGAATTATAGCAACATTCAAGTAGTACATAGTTTACTATAATTCGCAGCCTTAGTGTACGTACGAGCTCAGCTATAATAGTGTACCTCGAGGACTAACTGTACAATAAATCTTAAAGAATTTTAAAATTTAAAATTCTACTAAGTTCTAGACATTGTCATAGTGAACCAGGATGTTACCTGATCATGCATTAAACGGCACTCGAATCTGCTCGATCGAGCTGACCTTAGCTTTAGCAAAAATAGTGCGCACACTAAACGTTTGCATAGTATGAGAACAAAGCAACACCCCGCATGTGGACTTCCCAAGGCCAAGGGGAGGTTTGGCACGAACGTGAAAACTCCTTTCGCATCCGTCCGACACCGATCGGGTTCTCCCGCATCGGAGTTGCTGTGCTGTGGCAGCCCAAGGTGAAATTCCTTCGCGCAACTCCGTCCAATTCCTTCGGATTTCCAGCTAGCCAAGATCGATCGATCGAGGCGCATCGGTGTTTTGTGATTCAACCGCAGAGGGTCTTGGTTTGTAGGTTTGGAAGGCGTACAACTCACCGTCGAATACAATGGCCTGCTGCGTTTACGTACATACCAGCAACTACAACGGAGCCGATCGAGCACGTACCACCACCACCCGGTGCCCTTCTGTCACGATAGGCCGTATTGGGCGAGAGAATGCTTTAGCCACAAAGTAAACATTCACCTGTAGCGTGCAAACGCGTGCCACCTTTAAGGGTCGTTATTTATTTTATTTCTGCAACGGCGAGGGAGTGGGTAATGCGGAATTGGAATGGTAACAAACGCACCACCGCCGTGAGTGCGCCGTGATTTGAGTGTGCCTCACCTTCGCACACGGACCGATCTCGCACCATCATTAACAGGTACCCACACACCACGATCCGTCCCCTTGCACCCCCGGTACAGTGATGTCGATTCAATGTCCATTGATGGCAAAACAAACCGTTTCATAATTAAAGTACCGGGCCGCCAGGTCTAATTGAATCATAACAGGAGATTATTGGCCCAGGCGGCGAACCACACCGATGGGAACGGAGGGCGGTGTCATGTTGAGCATTTTGTGGCGTAGCCCTTCGATGTCGGTAGCGCCGACATTCGCACGAAGAATGGTAACAGGTTCACCGTACTCTTGCCGACCATAGCTAATGAATTTAGTTCTACTCGATCATGGCTCGATGGGAAAACAAGTGATGCTGTTTACTTAACACTGGCACCCTCTGGCAGTGGTGGAGTACAGAATAATGGATCGGCTACAACTTCGTACCTCGTAAATGCATGTTGGAAATTAAATTAAAATTCAATTTAGCAATCGCACGTGGCGGGGCACGAATTTGTTGCTGTCTTCAATAAAATTTGATACATTGTCTTAAGTACAAGACATAGATTTCAGATGCTATAATTTTATAGCAGTTCTTCTATTTTGAATTGATGGAACTTTGAGGTTAGTTTTATATCGCCGAATTGTGATCACAATCATTGAAGAAAGTGGCAAAATCTTTGTAAAATATTCATTCACGACTTGATCTTTCATAAGCCTTTCTTGTTACTTGTAATATGTCTTTAGAGTCGCTGTCTTCTACATTCTTGAGGAGGTTCTAATATGACTTCATCGTACTAAGTTGTCTGGTGTCATTTTCATTTTAAGCCATTTGGACCAGGACCATTCCCTTCACAAGGTTTTGTCAACCAATTCCAAGATATCACAGCGTCAACAGCTTTGTAAATAGAACTCCACAAATCATCTTTGTGGCGCTAACGTTACTTCAGTTCACATGTTACTATTTATTTCTTCTACTGAGTCACACCCCAAAGTTGGAACACGGTATCTTTTTAATGATCGGCTTACTTTCAGTTGCCCATATCGTATCACAACGAGCCTAACCATAATGTACACCTCCACAGCTGGCAACACACATTCCCAGCAACGGCGGAAAAGGTATCCTCGAGGACAAAGCAGACCAGTTCCCAGCACTGTTCGACCCGCTGGGGCGTTGTGTATCATGTCCAGTAAGCACGCGTAAATTATCGTCTCACAAATGATTATGATTTTAGATATGTATGTTTGTGTGTGTATGGGTGTCTCGTGTTTGGCTATCGGTTGTGCAGGAAACCACTCTCCAACCCGGATCATATGGTCAGTGGGTCATTGGCGCGATCAAGTTGGAATGCACGTCGTCCAAAGAAGAAAAAGGAACGATTTAACGATTTTGCAGTCACATTTCTGCTGACCTTCGGCTTGTGGGTGGGTGGATTTAAATCTAATGGTCAAGATTGCGATCGGCACACGGTGCAGATTTTATCTTCCCATTCAAGGTAGCTGAGTCAGAGCGATTTTTGATGTGAGCCTAATGCTGCGTTTTTTACGTCTAAGTTGCTCCAGTAAACAACAAGGGTGCTACAGATAAGAGCTTCCACATGCAGCGAATTAATAGAGGTTTAACACCCCACACAAAAAAGACGAATAACGGCCAACCATTAAACTGTATTCCATCGAAAGCGTCGTCGTTCACACATGCGGTAAGGCTTGCAAAACGCAACCATGTGCGTCGTCCCTGGTCGAATGTCAAGATCTTGCGATTGTGGACAGCGCTACTTCTGTACCGTTTTGTTTGGCTTTTTGGACGGTCACATCGTTCACAAACTGGATCCGTGACCGCACCAATTGTCAGCCGCGACCTGGCCAATGGCCGCAGAAGACGATCACACCAAAAGGCGCGTGCCCAACAATAAGGAAGCCATCGAAAACCGAAGGGGCGGCGTCAGTGTCGCAAAATGTTGGCGCGCGCGCGTCCGCTCATTGAACCGAATCCAACGAACCTGTCGGTCGAGTCCATCAACTTTTACCTTGACACTCCATGGTGCATGTTGAGGAAGCATGTCTGCTACTAGTTTTTCCCTTTCCCCATGGGCTGAAGTGCTTTTTAATTGCAAGTGTAGTGAGATGCACCCAGGCAATGTACGTCCTGAAGCAGTGCTGTGATTTCAACGTGATTATTTGTAGAGCCTGAGCCCGTCTGTTGCTTCTGGAATCGGCGGAGCAGATGCCCTCACAAACAGCGACGATGAACAGTTTGTGTTTTTTTTTAAATCATACCGATTAACTGCCCTGCGCACCGGTAAATTGTACGGTTCATTACGTTTTCCTGTCCGACAGCGGGCGAGTATAGTGTCGATGCGGAATTCCGTAATTGAGTTGGGTGGCTACTGGACACAGGCTAAACGATCGTTCGTTCAGGTCTGTTTCAGATTCAATTTTGGGCATACAACCCGGCTGACGATTTGAGTCGGAGGACTATAATTCCTTTTTATTGCTTTTTAAATGCTCTTTTAAAGACAGTTGAAGAGTGCGTATATTTATACAAGAAACATACAGCTGAGTTTCATTTAAAGTGCTTTGTTTGTTGGAAAACAAGAAATAACTGATAAGTACTGGACTTTTAAGAAGTGGATTAGAATTACATATTTTATACAAATATTTTTTTTGGTAATATAAGTCTCGTATTTCTGTGATAGTCACCAAAACACGTACGAATCTGCTTCTATTTATTCTTCATGATTTGTCCGTATTCTTCATTAACCCAATTCCATATAAATTCTTCTGTAGATCTATTGGAGATTTATTGGAGACTGAAGATCATATGCCCATAGCAATGAGTAGAACGATTCGTTCGACGTCACACCTTTTCCAATAAATTCCTCAATCGATCTATTGGAGATCTATTGGAAACTGAAGATCAAACGCCCAAAGCAATGTGCAGAACGTTTCTTTCGACATCAAACCTCCACCTCCAGTAGTGTACATGATTCATCACCCGGACTCAGAAGGCAGGCCACATACTCCACCCCAACCAAGGTTACGCTGGTGGCCAACTATTAACTTCCATTAACCGTCATCTACCCAGCAGTGGCCCCGTTCGATAGCTAATTAATATTCTTAATACGTCACATGGCGCGCTGGGTTAATCCATCGCTACCACACATCGAAAAACTGTTACCCTGTGAGTCGTGGCGGAGGCTTTTACCGACCAATTTCCGCCCTCGAATATTCAACATCGGCCACCCGACATCCGCCATTGCACAACGCGTGCTGAGAACGTGTTGGAACCGGAAAATGGGCGCAGAGTTTGCGGGAGTTGCGTACTCAGCTTCACAATTAATAACTTTATTACGATACCGGGGGTACGGTTCGCAACCGTGTTGTTTCGCTGCAAATGGCGTTGAGTTCTTCCGACTTCCGATGCAAGTGCAGACGGGTCTCCGAAACATACGCCCCCCCCTCCGTTGTGGGTATTAAAATGTCCGACATACTTTTAAAACCTTCCCGCCGTCGAACTCGTTCGGCGAACTTTGGAAACATATGCCTACGAAATTGCGTGAAGTTTTGACCGCACTGCGGGCTACGTGACGGCATTTGGCAAAAGGAATGTGAACCAGACAAAGATTTACGATATGGATGTAGTGAGTGTAAGTTTACAAATTGGTATATTATGTCGATTTGAGGCAATGTTCGTGGGCCAATTTCACTCACATTTAGTGCAGTGTAAAAGAAGGAAGTATGTGAAGCACTGTGAGGGAAGTTCACATGGACGTTCGTTACTAAGCAACACACCTTCTGCTGGAGTGATTCATTCACCGCCCGCCAAGTCATCACTGTAGTCACTCCGTACGATCTTAACCCTTCGCATTCACCGCACACACGTCACATAAATTACATATGCACACAGTAATCCCCGACAAGAATGCTAATTGTTGCCACGCAATCCCCATCCAACACACGTTGACGAAGCCCAGCTACAAGTGCATCCTCACATCTTCCCTGCAACCTTCTGGTTTCGTTGCTCGTGCTCAGTTTTTGAAGAAATTTTCCTGAGTTTTTACTGTTATTGATCGCGAATTCGTACTCGCGTCGTTTAGAATTCCACGCTGCTTAACCACACTTCGTATCGAGGACACATAACACATGGCACTAGCTGGATGGCGGATCACACCTTTTGAATTTTGGTCCGGTTCGTGCACTGGCCGTAGCACAACTCACGCAATTGAAACCACCGTCGGGATTCGGGACCTCACGGTGAACTGAACAGCTGATTTACAAGTGCACGTTTAAACCGCGCCCACCGCGAATCCTGTACGCTCCGGCATAAGAGTTTCCGTTCCGTCAATGAATTCCGTCGATAGAGCTTAACCATATTTACCGTCTCCCTTCCCGGTAAGAAGTGAACGGTGAACGGGCCCCCCGATCGTTTTCAAACGGGGCTTTTGCTGGACTCTATGGAGGGAGTAACTCGACGCCAAAGGATCACTGTAGGGTGGACAGTTTCGGTAAAGGTAGGTTACAAATTTCCCTACTAAGGAGTCGCTATGTTGCTAATTGAATCATGTTGTTATTTTAGCTACAGCGTGTCTAGATCCCGAGAGAAGGGAGAGATCATGGGTAAAAGATCAGTTCCTTAAACGGACGATGCTTAAGTGAGCGTATGAAGGAAACCTTCACCCTTAAAGGTGCGAATTAGGTGCAAAAATGAGAGTTCCGGAACCGAGGCTGGTACAAAATGACCGTGGCATACCGATCGTTACCTCTACCTTCAAGTTAGTAGAAGACCGATTTTCGGCCTCCCTAGTTCGTACGTTCTAAATGCATTCAACTCGATCTGGCATGTATGTGCAGTACGATGATGGTGATTACCTTCATAATCATATTAACACAATCGTTAGTTTCAGAATCCAAATGGACTCTGAGCGAATAATGGGGGTTCGTCGCCTGGTCGTCGTGGTATGCACTTTTTAAAAGTGACCACTCCCGTAACACCGGACGTGAAGGTGAAAATTAGCTCTATTTATTTGGCCCCCATTTTTTAAGTTTACGGCATGCGTTATGTTACGAAAATGGAATCAATTCATCTTAACCCTGCTGGACACACTGCTGGACGTGTGCTCTAGAATATCCTTGAAGAATGCATGGGGGCTCACTGTCATTTCGGGGGTACACCATTCACTTTGCCGGCCAGACATAGAGTATTGGGTGCCGATTTCAGGGATTTTCGAGTGTACTTCAATCGCACGGTTGTGGGTTGTGTATCGCGTTAGCTCTTAAACAAATATGCATACCACCTTCGAGTACCTTCACTCAGCATAAACCCTAACATGAAACCATTGCGTTTCGCCTGGAAAAAGACAGCGAGCGCAAAAAAAACACAAGCTGCATGTTTCTTTTCCCTCCCTATTAGACGACCAAAAGCTAACAAGACAAATATTAAACTGACATTTTACATCTCAATTTCCCAAAGACCTTCTCGTCAACCGGTACCACCCGGCTCGGTGTGTGCCTTGCAATAGGGACCGTGCGTGAGCTATGCGCGCGTGCGTCGATCGTACGCAATGATTGAACGGTGGCAAACGTGTGCCCTGACAGTGTGAAATATTGGGAGCCTTTAACGCAACACATCCCTTCGCCTGAGCTGCTGACGAGTGTAGTAAATAGAATGTCCTTCTTTGGTAAAATGATCGGATCGGATAAGATATTGGGGCATGTTTTTTTCCTTTTCTTCTGGCAGATCATAAACCCTTGACCCGCACGCACTCCCGCTGGGCCCGTTGACAGAACAATTTTCGGGGAATCGGAATGTCCCTCCCACGAGTATGTCTCTATTTCAACGAGATCCTAATCTTGGCGGTGCGTTGTAATCGGTTCGTTAAAGAAAATCAATCAAATTTTATACGATTGTGTAGTGTTTTTTTTTTTTGGGAGCCCAGGTTAAAGATCCGGGCTAAGATAGGCATGTCATTTCATCAGCAAAAAGTGATTTAACTAATACGGCTCACGGAACGATACATCAAATTGCATCAATTTGTTCGATGACGAAAATAGACCTCCATCGGTGTTTCGGAAAGCAAAAACACCGAACGAACAGTGCGCACGACGCCAAGGACGCCAGCAATTATGAGACCTAAACGACAGTAATTCTGCATCTCTTGCATATGCACCTAATTGTGCAGGAATCCGCACCGCTGCATTATCTGCCCACGCGTCCAACAAAAGGCCACCGGTGGTTGTTGGTGCCGCCACCACCTCATCTAGCGGGAGGATAAAAAACAGCGAATGGAGGAAAACTTAACCCATAAGGCCGGGTGGTCTTATTTAAACCATATTGGCTAATGTTCCGATCTCACCACGACTGTAGTATCGAGTGCGCCACCTTTTTCCATAATGATGCCTAAACCGACAATTTCCTCTTTTTGTTACGAATAACAGAAAAGGGTGGCCCTTTCTATGTTCTGACATTTGGCACAACAAAAACTACAAGAAGAAAAAAAACTGTGAAACTCCCTGCAGATGTTTCACAACCATGCACAACTTCCTCTTTTGTCGGCATATCGCGCCGATCAACGGTAGCACCCCTAGTGTTGCCACAATTTGTGACCCTTGAAGAGTAGTTTTCGCTTGTTTTCCTCTTGTTTTTTTTGTTCTGGGTTTTGGGTAAGGCTAAACGATCTAACTACGACTAACCCTTACACGTGGGAGACGCAGCGACCCATAACCTCGCGCAAAATCATCGACATTATCGATTCGATTTGCATGCTTACAGAACTAACTTCCAGCACAGTAGATCCTGCTGGACGGGAAGGTAGCGGTGATGGTGGTCGAGCTCGTTGAAACACGGGTTAATTTGAGGTGTCGTATTTAGGTAACGAGGGTTGAAGGGTTGCTCCGAAACCAACGGGGTAAATGATAGCCCGAGAGAATTATTGCTACATCAGCCGTGGAGTCGATCGGAACAAGGAACGATCTGTCGCAATCGGTGAGCAAATGCTTTTGTTCGTTTTGCAGCCCGTATCGTACGGTTTGTGGTTAATTCGATATGATTAAAGGTGCCTGGTGGTAGACAGCGTGTGCTAGCTAGTGTAAAGGTGGAAGGAATGGTTGCTGGGCGGTTCTTGAGAGACTTGCTTTCTGGATGAGGACACAGCAAGTGTCTTTGCAAGGTAGAAGTTGGTATTTCAAACAATAAAGTTACAAAAACCACTAAACAGAAGTGGTAGCAAATTAAATCTTGTGTTCCAATTTCTTTATCAATGGAATATCCAGAAAGAAAAACATAATTGAGTTCATCGATGTCCCATTTCCCACTTTCGCACTCGCCTCCTTAATAATTCCACTTTCCCCTTATAATCAATCTTGCTTCCTCTTACAACATCTTCCATATCCCTTTCTTCCTACTCCCCTAGCTTGTAAGAACCATTGTTAAACCCATGCGGCAGACAATTTGACGAATAAATAAATAAATAAAATAAATAAATGTTCTTTTCCGATTCAGCAATTCTTATAGATCTCGACATTCCCTAGGCTTTATATGTGTGTAGTACACAACACCCAATCATCGGACGAAAACGTATAAAAAATCATATCATATCAATCATATGGAAATTACGTTATTTAATAATACCTTGTCTTACAACCCACGGAAACAACAATTGCGGCAATTATAGAACTCGATCGTTACGGAAAATATCAATCCGATGTTCATGAGCATTCGTTCTTGTTTATGTAACCTTCAAATAGTGTTCATGATAAAAAATGAACCCTCTTTGAAGTATATCAACAAAATGAACTGTTATACAGGGGGGTGATTGCTTCCGATTGTTATCGATCCGTGTTAAAACTATTTTTTTCTATTAAAACTATTAAATCTTTAGGCAGAAGGGAATAAAACCCTATAATTCCCTGCTTTTTATTGTATTTAACGGTTACAATCATTTCAAAACAAGCTAAATTCATTCCCAGAATTATGAAAGGAGATTCTTGCTGTTATACATTTTGTTCTACTGTTATATACAAACTAGCTTCGATACTTTACCGAAGAGATTGAGTTCAATAATTGTAGCAAATAACTAATACAATATTGAAAACTAATACACTCCCTTTATCAGTCAACATTTTGCCTACTTTGTCAACTGATGGCTGTCATATGTAACGGAGACAGCCAAGCTTCTAACGCAACTGTAACGTTAAACGATTGCGCTCCCGGGCACTCACACGACGGACCACCCATTTACCGATCCGTGTCAGTTAATCTGACCAGACAACCCACTCCCACCCACCCGTTACCATTTTCCCAATCGCTCTCAATGCACTTTTCCCATCATTTCGACGAAAAAGTGCGCTGAACGCGCGCACTGTTCACTTGCGGGTAATAATAATAATAAAACACATGTATCGTAATAGCATATTTATGTAATGAGTCCTCACGTTTACTGCCCTTCCGGGAGTTGCCCTCTCGAAGGAGTGACTTTAGCTTTTATCACCTTCCCATTTCTTGGGACTTTACATTGAAACGACTTTTTGTCTTTCAGCAACACTGTTGTGAACGACGTTGTGCGAAGTTGGGTCGAAATATAAATAATATAAACGTGATTATAAACATATTGATTGTGGGCAAACTGACTGATGCGGAATGGTCACCGTCAGGCGGCCTTCTGTTCGAATGGTTTGCTAAACTGCCTTATTAGTATGCCTCAAATGGGATCATTCCAATCGAATGTGTCTCTTTTCCATCAGACACTACTTTTTGTTACACATTTTAAAACGATGTTTTCTTTCTCCACCCCAACAATGTACATGACCGTTGGGGGTTTTCCCCCACCCCCCTCCACCCGTTTCAGGAGATTGTACCACAGCCCGTGCACAGGTTTGCCATTTTCTTTATCCATTACCATGCGCACTTGGTGAGCTTTTTTGCTTCTCCATTTCAACAGCAAGCCCGGGTTAGGTTGGTGTGGCGCCATTTTGGGGAAGGGTGTGGCGGTGTGGGGTATGTTTATTTTTTCGGTTTCCTACACAAAAAAAACCCCGACCTGATGAAGTGAAGTGTGCACACATGATTTTCCACCCAGTTTGCCCCCACGTTTGCTTCTTTCGTCTTATCCTTCAGCATGGCGAACGTGACAAACGGGGCCATACACGACGCTGAGCTATATCGTATTTGTGAGGGGGGGCCAGTCTGGTGACCAGCATTCGATCGGGCACGATATTTGCAATCGGACCAGTTTTGTGCACGGCCGGTGTCCTGCTTTCGATACTTTCCGACAACGACGCACCGTTCGACCATGGCCAACCTCAATAATGTGGGGTGGAGTGAATGAAGCCCTCTACAGTGGTCACCACCTTCACCCACAGCCGTCTAAGGGGGGCTACTTTTGTTAGATAATAGCGCTGGGGCAAGGTTGAAAAAACGAACAAAACGGATCGCATTGTTTCGAGGAAAATTGCTTCCTTATTTATCTGTTTGTTTTAACAAATCAGTATTTTTGCACTTAATTACAAGGTATTTTGGCTAATTTGATGTAGTTTTGTAGGTCATAACATAAATTCATTGGCACGCAAAATTGATCTTTAAAACGCACTAATGATACTCGATTACAGAGTTGACTTTTATCAGGGGCACGCACGCTTGACAACATTGGCACATTCCCGAATCCATAAATCACTCCCAATAATTGTATTCCGCTTCACCAAGCCGCGAAGGACGGTAGTTAACCTTTTTGCTGTTCACCATCCGTGTCCCAGTGTCAGTGTCCAGAACAGGTTGTGAAGAGAGAACGGTCACCATCATCTACACGTATCGACTAGAGATGAGAATAACAACTCTTTTTAGTGAATCAACTCAGAGTGAATGAGTCGTTATTAGGAGTCAGCTCGTTTAACGATTCATTTCGGAGTCATAAAAAACCCGCTATAAATTTCCCAAGGCTATAGCCATAACTTTTTTTGTGAAATTTAGCAAAATTTATAAATGTGATATATTTTAATGCGAATTTGTTGCAATAAGTTTCTTTTCACTCAAATAATGCTTTAAATTAAAAAAAGAATAAAAAATGAGAAAAAAAAATTTAAAAAATTTTCAACTCGAAAATTTCATAAGGGGTACCCCTTGCCATTTTTTTGAGAAATTTTGCAAAAAAAATTAAATTTATTTATTTTAATGCCAATTGGTTGCAATGAGTTTCTTTTCACTCAAATAATGCTTTAAACACAAAAAAGAGTAAAAAATAATAAAAAAATAAAAAAATTCTAAAAATTTGAAAATTTCATAAGGCTCATTTTTGCACCAAGTTTTGCCTATAACTCGGTCGGCATCCAACGGATCGCCAATCTTTAATCTGTGTTCGATAGATGGCACCAATAGCTACATTTTCTTCTTGGACGGCCATGCTCTCAGATGTCTGTGCCAGAAGTTATTCGAGGAACCAAGTTCCATACCCTGTTTGAGAAAATGTAAAATTTTCCTCATTTTTGCACCACATTTTGCCTATAACTCGGTCGGTATCCAACGGATCGCCAATCTTTAAACTGTGGTCGATAGATGGCACCAATGGCTACATTTTCTTCTTGGACAGCCATGCCCTCAGATGTCTGTGCCAGAAGTTAGTCGAGGAACCAAGTTCCTTACCCTGTTTGAGAAAATGTAAAATTTTCCTCATTTTTGCACCAACTTTTGCCTATAACTCGGTCGATATCCAACGGATCGCCATACTTTAACCAGTGGTCGATAGATGGCACCAATGGCTACATTTTCTTCTTGGACAGCCATGCCCTCAGATGTCTGTGCCAGAAGTTAGTCGAGGAACCAAGTTCCTTACCCTGTTTGAGAAAATGTAAAATTTTCCTCATTTTTGCACCAACTTTTGCCTATAACTCGGTCGATATCCAACGGATCGCCATACTTTAACCAGTGGTCGATACATGGCACCAATGGCTACATTTTCTTCTTGGACAGCCATGCCCTCAGATGTCTGTGCCAGAAGATATTCGAGGAACCAAGTTCCTTACCCTGTTTGAGAAAATGTAAAATTTTCCTCATTTTTAACCAATGCAGCAAAATTTATAAATGTGATATATTTTAATGCGAGTTTGTTGCAATAAGTTTCTTTTCACTCAAATAATGCTTTAAATTAAAAAAAGAATAAAAAATGAGAAAAAAAAATTTAAAAAATTTTCAACTCGAAAATTTCATAAGGCTAACCCCTTGCCATTTTTTTGAGAAATTTTGCAAAAAAAATTAAATTGATTTATTTTAATGCCAATTGGTTGCAATGAGTTTCTTTTCACTGAAATAATGCTTTAAATAAAAAAAGTGTAAAAAATGAGAAAAAAAATTTCAAAAAATTTTCAACTCGAAAATTTCATAAGGGGTACCCCTTGCCATTTTTTTGAGAAATTTTGCAAAAAAATTTAAATTGATTTATTTTAATGCCAATTGGTTGCAATGAGTTTCTTTTCACTCAAATAATGCTTTAAACACAAAAAAGAGTAAAAAAAATAAAAAAAATCTAAAAACTTGAAAATTTCCTATTTCCTAAGGCCTTAGCTTTTTTTTGAGTAATTTAGCAAAAAAATTTAAATTGATTTATTTTAATACCAAGTGGTTGAAATAAGTTTCTTTTTACTCAAATAATGCTTTACATAAAAAAAGATTAAAAAATAATAAAAAATACAAAAAAATCTAAAAATTTGAAAATTACATGCTACATGCTTACACTCATGAGTGAGTAAGTGAAAAAAGAGTCGCTAAAACTCCTCGTAGTGAGTGAACGAAACTCGTTCAATACAACGTTTCAACTCACTGTCTCAGGCTTACTCACTTTGCATATCTCTAGTATCGACAGAGGAAAGCGATAAAGTGAAAATGAGCCATCAAATAAATGGTTGAAATAAAATGGCAAATTTAATGGTGGCGTTTCATGGTGGTCGGTTAAGGTTATTTTGTGTTAATGTATACACAGTGGTGTGGGATTAACTATCGCTTAACATTCAGCCTTTAGGATTGCATCTAGAATGGCGCCATATAAGTTTTTTGTAGCATTGTAATATTTTTTTTGTCACTCTGGAAAAGCTCTACCAGAACTCGGCCCACCGAGCGATAATACGCTACCGAGTGGCGGAAATTTGTATTGCCATTTTTGCACACTTTCACATTCGATTGTATCTTCACGCCATGTTGGTGAAGGCACCAGAAAAAAACAAACAGAAATAACCAAAAACCCGATCATAAAGTGAAATGAAAACTTCGATCACAATCTATTACGAACGCATGAACGTATTCGGGTGGTGATCAATTGATTGTTTGCTTTTAGGTGTTTTGTTTTTTTGTTTTTGCATCCCTGTGAAAAACCTGGTCAACACAGCATGTGCCAGGTGGAACTGAAACACTCCGTACGCGCACAGTTTCGAAGTCGGTCCTGCTGCGCTACTCAACGGTTTGGTTGAACACATTTTTTTGGCAAAACTCTCACGTCTGCCAAACGGAAAAAAAGGAGGTAAAATGTTCCATTGTGGTTTGAGTATTTCTTTTTTTTTTGCTTCAACACACAAACATAACCCACCGCTACCGACTGTTTGATCTTCGATGAACGATTGTTACTATTTTGGGGGTGATGATTTGCTTGCTCATTCATTGCACCCGCTGTAATCCATCGTGTGTGTTCAGTGAAAGTGAAAGTGATGCCACCTGAAGTAACAGAAAGGCAGAAAGGAAGGAACAAAACGGATAAAAAATCATATGGCTGTGTAGTTAAAGAGAAAAATAATATACAATCATTATCTACCGGCGTTTTATTTCACATTAAATGTCACCAATAAGCAGATAATGCGTCTATCACGCCATGATAATTGGAACTCTTTATAAAATTGCTCTCTCTAAATTATTTTATTAGCTTCGATTATTTTTCAAATATTAAGTAATTAATTAATCACAATTTATTTTTATTTCGAATTAACCGGAAAAAATCATTTCAAGAATTTATTTTTAATTGAAAGAAAACACCAGAACAGCATACAACAGTATGTTCGCTATCATGTAAAACCTTCTCTTCACATCGTTTTGCCCTAAAAGACGTAAATATATCTCACGATTTCCTCAAAATGATAAGAATCTCGCATTATCTAACTTCATTGTGGTACGTTAAAGAGCATGTGAAAGGTTTCCGCCAGCAGAGCAAACACAGTTTGACGGAATTATACACACACTCCTGGCATAAACTTCACAAGCAAATAAATACCATATCGGCAACAATGATTGCTGGGCGATTCAACAGAATCAGATCACAAAACATTTATCTCCGGTGTTCCAATTATTCACCACTCGGGTATATTATTACACCACCTCCCTCCCGAAAAGCGCTGTTTCGCATATTTCACCTGGCAGAATAAAACATTTTTTCCGGATGGGATAGGTGAACGCGACAAGGAAGAAAAGCCAATGAGACACGTCTATAGATCACTTGGGTCGGTTTTATTTTTACTGCAGCACACGAAACCCTCTATCGATCATTCGAGATTTTCCCCCCCAGGGGCCTTCCACTTGCACCGTGCATTTGCCCAATAAACACACAATGACTCTAATCGTGGCCAATAAATCTTCATCCCCTTTTGCATGGCAGCAAAGAAAAAAAAACGCCTTCTCCCCCATAGAGATACGTAGATTGAAATATATTGCTAATTGAATTGTACAATGTTTTGCGGCAATTTTTCAGCTCGCGCGCACATTTTGATGATATAATAATGTTTCGGGCGAGTTGCCCGATATATCTCACTGCCAGCGCGTCGTGACGTGTTTCTGGCTAACCAGCGTTGGCATTTTGGTTGTAGTTTAGATATACGCCGTTCTTCGTTCATGTTGAAAAACTGCATTCTCGTTGATGGTCACCAAAAGCGTTCGCAGAGGGAGCAGTAGTTCGGCTGTCTGCCACAGCGCCCCCTTGAGGGCGATAAAATGGCCTCGGCCGATCGGTTTGTTTCGTTGCTTGAAATTCATCGTTTGTAATTATCGTATCATAGACGCTAGCAGTTCGACGTTTTTCAGTCGATCAAGAAACCTTCTAATTGGGCACTGACCACAACCCCGTCGACTAAACGGCCCCGACTTGCTTTGCAAAACACGAACACCACCCGTCCAACTGGTGTACAAGATTAGTGAAAGTCTTCCCGGGCAAAGCTAACCAGCTTTTAGCAGCTTTAGAAGGTTTACAAACATACGGCGGGATAGAAATTCGTGCCTTATGTCCAACGCCCAATTTTAGCGCGGTGTTTACGGTATGTGTGTGTGTACATAGTAAAGGGTACGAATTAGCCCATGGTCAACACTGCATATTGCTCCAGATCGGTTCTATTAGAGTGGTTAACTTCATTCAGCAGCACGGCACGGAAATAGTCCGTTGCCCCTTTGAAAGCAAAAAAAACCTCCCATCGAATATCTTTAACAAGTGTGAAGGTGCCACATAGTTGGCTGAATGAGGAAAGGCAGTGTCAATTAATGCGGTGTCCACACACGTGCAACTTCGCTTCATTGTAATGCCACCTTCCATAACCCGATCCAATTACTTCTATTTGAACTAACCGCACGAAAAAAGGGCAGAACATAAGTCATACGGAGCCGGCTTAGAAACTTCTTTGCCTGCATGTAAAAAAAAGCCCCCGAAGCTGCAACTCTCCACCTCCTGAATCGGAGCTGATCTGTAGGTTCACGCCTTGTATCATTTAAATGAGCTTATGCAATCGGTTTGGAAAGGAAGGGCATTTTACGTGGTTCTAAAATCCGTCCTGTCTAATCGACACAAACACGAGCATTTATACTACCGGTTAGAGTACTTAACACCGCCCCTGTCTTAAAGAAGTGTTTAAACGCACGAGTTCGTTTCTTAAGTAGTCACACTCCTAAATACACTCGTTGGATCGTGCTTGAAGTTGGATTAATCTTCTATCCTAAGCACTAAGTATCGAAAAAAATAAATGGAGAGAGAAAAAAAAACTACATCACACCCCATATGGATCAGATGGCATAAGACCTCGCGCAAATCCGGTAGTCCTATTATAATGCACACAAATGTCCAAGTGGGTAATTAAACTCCTTGCCGCCACATGTCGCTGATGTCTTGATTCTCTCGCTCAGGCGTATCCGTTCAATGACGAGCGTAATGTAACGTTTCGAAGGCACTGGGTCACTTGGACGGGTTGACAGCTAAGTACAGCAGCGGTTGCATTGAGCTGGCAAAGTAAATAGTACGTCCGCTAACCCCGAATCACCACCAGGTAGCACTCACACCAGGTCAAAGGTGGACTGCACGAAATGGAAGTCAATTTTAGTGCCCTCGAGCAATCGAGGGGTTTCAATCGTTTCCAACCCAACCAGGGGATGGTCAACGCGGCTCTGTGATTGATGCAATGGTTGCCAGCAGGACCTGATTGAAATGAAGGGTCAATCTCCACCCCAGCCCGGCGCTACAAAAGACGGTCGGACCAAATTAAACCATTTAGACCGGTAGACCATTTTGCGGGCTGAACCTCTGATCACCGCTTATGGAAGGCATACAATTAGTCGAGGTGTTGATGAGATTGTGCGAAAAAACCGAAAATCAGCTCCCTGTCATGGAGCTTGTTGAGAGTGGTTAAAGTTCTTTCGCATAAGTTGCCGGTTTTAGACGGGGTTTTGTGTGACAAGGGTTTCATCATTGTTCGATCGCTTAAGGTAATATGCTGCAGGGGACGGTTTGTGGTTAATTGCGACCTGTGTTGTAAATAGTTGTGTATCAATTTAGGAGAGCTGTTATACTGTTATACGGAAAGAGTATTTAGTACTGTACTAAATATTTAATATTTGGGGCAGGTTGATTTTTTTTCATCAAATTAAATTTTATATAAATAGATATATAACAAAATATAAAATATTTTACACTCTACGCTACCCTCAACAATTTGTGATACAAAAAATTAACTTAAACACTCAAAAACACACGTTAATTTAAGCTTTTCTGTATGATTATAACCATATTGCTCGCAAAAGATAAATTTAACAAGTTTGTTTGCATCATTGCAGTGCTTTCACTCGCAACCCTTACGGTCACCCTTAGGGTCTCGATGGTGTGTAACCACCCCCAAAATATTGGTCCCGATGCGTCCGATCCAATAGGCGTTTACTACTCCTCATGAAATCGTGTGAACCAACGCCCGCTTAGCGTAACAACGGTGTTCGGAAGGGTCCAGAGCAAGCAAAAAGGGACGTCCTTGATTGTTGCCTACAACAACGGACAATACTGCACCAAGCAAATATTTCCATTACAGCCATAACCACACACACAAAACAACAGTCAGAAGTAATAGTAGAACAGAAAAAAATAGGATTGCCTTGAACTGAACTGTACACAACAACGTGTTGCTAAGCGTTCGCACGTTCGATCCGGGGCGCGAACATTAATTCCTGTTCTTAATCTCGAACGGGAGGAGACACCGTCTCTTGGTCGAGGTTAACTATTGGGTTGAAAAAAAAGGAAAAGTAATTCACCGCCAGGAAAACCTACACATACCTACAGAGCATTTGTTGGTATCGTGACGACGAAAGGCGTCTCCGGGTCGGTTCGATTCTTGAACGCGATCAAAGGTGGGGTGGTAAGCCGCGTGAGATCGCAAAAATTCGTAACCGCACACCAGGCCAAGGTACAGGGGTGGATGAAACTAATGAGAATCTTTTTTAAATTCGGTGAAGGGAAACGGACTTTGTGCTGGACAGAACAATCGAGAGCAGAAGACTGACGTACTGAAGGACACACTAACTAACTGCGTTCTGCTGACATTGGCAGGGTCACAACCAGGAAGCGGATTTCGAGGAAGAGTTTGATACAAAAAATTGCGTTACTAAATTGATTAAAGGTACGGTTAAGAATGGTAAAAGTTTTTGTCCATTCGTGACAGTGCAAATGATCTTTTTAACAAATAAACATCCAAATTTAATTCATCTACTTCTCAATGTACACTTTATACATTGAACGAACTTCTCACACAGGAAGTTAAACGGATTGTGTATTTAGTGGTTTTAGTGGTATTTATTGGTGGTGACCAACAATGTCCTCACACCTAATAAATGGTACAATGGTGCAATACAATGAGCGCAAGCAACAAACAAATATTTGGAGACAAACAAGAGAAACAAGCACAATAACACAACAAATCCAATCCTACCCCGTTGTGGTCATTATTCCACGAAAATAAATTCCGAACGGGAGCCAATTTTAATGATGCAAAACTAAGCTTGCTCCACCGTCTGACGAAGCCGCCGTCGCTCACTCACATCGCTCCCTTCCCCGTGCCGTATGCAAACAATGTGAACAGACAAAAATGGAAAGTAATTTCACTTCTGCACTTGAACATTACAAACGCACACCCGCAAGTGATCACTTGGGCGTCTGGGCTGATCGCGTTTGAAAACGATCGTACAGCACACAAGAAAAAAACGCCCATATCATAAAACAAGACATGTGTGTGCTGTTGTACGTTTGCCAGAGGTAATGTAGGTATGATCCTCGCTAACACAACACACAAAACGCACACACCTATGCAAAACACCTTGTTTTCGGACACGGTTTGGTGGCGTGTCGTTTCACGGTTCAATGGTGAAATTCGCAATGCAAAATACTAATAATAACGAGTGTGTTGAGTTCACCAATCCTTGCCAGCCTTAGATGTCGTTTTTCTTTTACCTTTTTTTTGTCTGAAATTCTCCTTTCTCTAACCCCACAAACACCCGACCGAAAGAGCACGCAGTTTTATAATGAAATGAATAGTTTGCGCGTAGGGTTCGTCGCTTTTTGATTGAAGTCTTTCGTTTCTTTTCGGGCACTGAAGCCTTAAGCGTTCCCAAAACCGTGCGGAAACTTCATAAGTAGCTGCAAGGCGGGCGGCGTAAATGTGTGCGGGTGATGTTGCTACCGAATTCAATTCATTTGCCATTTCGATGAGCCCATTCATTATCAAACAGGACAGCTAACAAGCGGGGCGGGCGAGTAAGCGAATAGGGGAACACAAATGCACATTCGTTACGATTGACTTTTATGCTGGAAATAAAATTTCTGTTGACTTTGAAACGAGTAAAAACGTTAAACTGCATGCTAAATGGTATGTAGCCTTTGTGCCTTGTCGCCCTGTCTGGAACGGTGATGAACCGTGGGAGGGTGTGATGGACAAGAAACAATATTCGTTCCGCGGTAAGCTTTTGTTCGGTGTTCGTTACGGTGGCACAGGAAATTGTTAACGCCTAGTTGTTTTGTTTTCCGTCGAATCATAAAATGAGCAAGACCAGTGCCCGGTTGTTTACGGATCCGGAGGGCAAAAACGGGGTAAAAAAATAAAGTAAAAATACAACAAAGCCCAACATATCCTAACAAGAACACACGGTCTGTCTGGTGTGGTTTGGTTAGCAATAGGATCGAACATTTGGCAGCGATCACACGATCAAAACAAGGGCTTGTTTTCCTTATTGTCGTTCACTTGCAACAAGTGCCAAGATTGGGGTTTGATGTAGGAAAAACCTAAGAACACCATTTCACACTCACTTTACACAACAACCCCAAAAAGGGTGGCAAAAGGTTGAGGCGTTACTTGTTATCGCATTTGAAAGCTGCCGGCCCAGTTACAGCTGCTCGTGCAACCTTCTAGCAGTGAACATACTTATAAACAGTTTATTTATGTTTCCCGTCTCACTGTCTGATAGCAAAATCACACGAAAACTATCAAAACCAATGTGGGCAGTGCGAGTTGAGTGCTATTCCCCGTTTCTGTAAACGTGCACGAATCGTACTAAACCCCCCGGGTCGGATTGGTGGAACTCACTTTAATTGATGTTTTTTAATCGAACCGTACCGAAGCGTGATGATGTACGGAATATGATATGAAGAGGCGTTACGACTTCACCCCGAGCATTGTGCAACAGGAAATCTAGGAGTGCGGTGTCCCTCAGCGTTAGTGTGCGTTTCACTGTTCGAGGAGACAGTGTGGCTCAGTTTTTCTTTTTCTGTAGCTCAATCTTGTCTTTATGCGCATACGTAATAGTACACGCGGCATCGATGATTGGAAGGAAATGAGATTCAATTAGCTGATTCGATAGCATTCGGTGTAATGTTCCAGTGTAGTTTACAAGAAACTCAGTGAACACTGAGTTGTTCACATGTCGACGGGAAATGACAAACATTTGTTATCTGTTAAATGCATATTTTGTACGAAGTAAGGGCAAGCGCAGAGGCACACGTGCGTAAAAGAGAGTTGTAAACTAAAAAAATCTAATTTAAATACAAGTTTCAATCTTCTAAAAGAGACAATAATAAGGAAAAAAAGATTTATGCCGAATACAACAAGAACGAATCAAAAATACACATTAATACAACGCTTCACCTTATCCTCTTTAAACTTATCTTAATCCTTTTTCATATTTTACTGATTCTACATTCGTATTGAGATGAATGTTTTCGCTTTCATTTTAGGGTTTATTGAGTTGTATAAGAACAATCAAATTATAACTTTTATTTGTTTGAACTTGATTTATTTGTTTGACTATCATTGAAAGATAGTAATGAAACTTTCTCAAGGACTTGTTAAATTTTCTATTTATGTTTTCTGTTCTATTCTGCTTTTATTCGTGTTTCAGCACAGCTTTTTCACAGTGTTTTATCATACTTTTACAATTATAGTCTACTAAGTTAATTTATTCCAGCTTCAATTACCTTTGCAAAATTTTCACACCAACAAACACTTCTTTATCCTTTCACTAGAAAACACGCACGATACACCGCAAGCGCACTAGAACAAATAATATTCTTAAGCACGAAAGCGAAACGCCACAAAACCACCCACAGGACACAGGCGACTGAGCGAAACCTGGAGCGCAAAGAACTGATTTCGCATCGCTTCGGAGGCTACGACCGATCAGCTATGTCGGCGACCTTCCCCATCGCCAGAATGTGTGTGTGTGTGCCGATGGCTTCGGGTGTTCTACCCCGCCCCGAAGGAGGAGTTCTATCCTCTCAAATGTCAACCACATTTTTGCGCTCCAGCCCAGGATCCCTCGGGACGGGTTCTGTCTTTTCTGGACGCTGCCGTACTATCGGGGTAAGATTGTAACCGAGAAGGAAGAGAAGCAAAGTGAAAGGCTTCATTTTTTTCTTGCTCTTTTCCTCTCTTTCTCTCTTGCATCTTCCCTCCATTTTGGGCAGAGAGATGAAGCAGAATGACGCAGCAAGAAAAGTCGCTTTAACTTACGCAAGCTACATTTGTATATGGTGAAGATTTCAGGCTCAGGCGCAAAGAGATGCTCATCTATCGGACGGTTTGTCATACCCGTGGCCATGCTCGTTTCCCGCATCGTCCCCCCTCCCCCCCTCCAACATCCAAACGTGTGGCGCTGATTTGTGGTTTTGATTTAGGCTTCATAAAACGATGATAAAAGATGGGCACCAACGATTGAGGATTGGACATTGGTTGCTCTCGCGTAGGAGACGCAGCCACCAAAAAAAAAAGCGGATCGTGAGCTGGTAATAACGTTACGTAACACGTGGCATCACGAGGTATCATCGGGAAGGTACAGCATTAGCACGGGGATTGGAGGTCGCCGTCACTAGGGCTCACACTCTTCCGATGAGGAGCTCGTATTTCATCCTTTACCCTCTCGGTACACGGCAATCTCGGTCAGTGCGGTGTCGGTCCGTCCTAAGTCCGTCCTAAATCGTGTCCAGCCTCCAAGATTCCCTCCGGTGTTGCCGAGCGCGACCCCATTGACCATGGTCACGCATGACCGTACCCGGCTGGGAAACTGGAGTTGGAGTTGCACTCGATTGCATAAATCTCATCTCCCCAAACTCCGACCTACGCCTTAACACGGCAGGGGAGAAGGGGGGGTGGGGGGGGGGGGGGTGTCGTCCGTCTCCCTCTTTTCTTTTCTCCATTTTTTCGCCGATCAACCCGAGGCCCATCTATTGGAGCGTGATGGTCGGGAGCGGAATTGAATTTGGAATTCAAGCAAAACGGAAAAGGTCAGCAGCAGCAGTTTGATCACTATACGACTGCGGCGACGAACCGGCACTCATCCGGGTAACCCTAAATCGGGTAAGTACGGGTGCGAATTTCGCTTGCGCAAGCATCCCGAGTACACCAGCCGTCATCGGGCGTTTCGTGCGGCGAGCTTCAATTAGTCGTTAGCTGTTGGCCGCGCACTGGAAGCAACGTCAGCCCTGTACGCAGCAACGGCACGGATATCGATCGCGCTACCATCATAACCGCGGCAATCGAAAGAAAAGAAAACCAAAGTCGATCTCGCTCGTCAAACGATGGTTTTGCATGCCCCGGTTTTTCGGTCTCACCCAGCACAAGCAGCAGCAAAAAGGAAATGGCCCGCGAGGGAACAGGAAATAATCATCCTTTCATAGCTGGGGTTGCAATCATTGACATTTATATTAACGCCCCGCAAAATCGCAAACGCAGGCAGCGGAAAAGGAAGGATGGGTAGAATGATCGGCGCTCTACAAAAACTCGCAGAAAAGGTCAGCGAACCGCACGCCGAATGAGAGATCCGGCGTGGAAGGAAGGCAAGCGGCGCCAGACTACAAGAAGACGCCAAACCGGCGTCTTGAAGTGAACTTTTTCCTTCGTTTAATCTTTTCAACCCTCGCCGTGGTATCTTGCCTGTAGAGTGGTTTGTCTTCACTGCCACCAGAGCTACCTTTGTTTTCGTAAAGCTTGAAACCGGTTCATTTGCTTCCCGGCAAAGTGGTACGTCCCGTAAGCGACAACCGGTCATTTGTGAGACCTAGAACGCACGAGTTCCCGGATGTGGGCTGCGTCTGGTTCGGTTCACTTACTACGACAGTCCCTGGACTTACTTGTTCTGCTTTGATTTTTTTTTTATTTTTGGCGAATGGCGATCGGTCAAGATGAGGGTTGTCAGCAAATGCAAATGTCAATTCGTTGGTGTTTGACATTAATTTAGATGATCAAATACATTTTCGTTGCTATTTGCGAAAGGTTAGCCAACGCATCTCCGTGAGCGGTTGTTCGGAGAAAGGATATTTTTTGGGGGTTTGTTGAAAGATAGTAATTGGTAAGACATTTACTAAAGTTCACTGGGAAATGGAATAAATTAGTATCAGTGATTCAGATTTTTGTATCTACATGGATAAGAATCCTCTTTGAGGTTTGAGTATACTTAAGACCAACGGGATGGCCTTAGAATTGAATGGTTTCTTATAGTCAGACATTCAAAACTAAATTTTTGGAGCTTAATGTAAACCAAGGAACCTTCCTAAAAGGTTAAATGATATACTGATTGTTGATACAACTCCAATAGCTATAAATCGAAAGTAAGTAATACATTTTAAAGTTATTGTTTCATCCCCTTCTAAATGCAAATTTAAGTCGAGAATATACCGAAGTGCAAAGCCAAGAATAACCCGTCATGTGGATTCTAGATCTTCAAGGTTTTTCCACCATTCGGTCATCTTAAAGGTTATTCTTCGCAGACGATGCACACGACGAAGGCTATCTTTGATCTGGTTTTTAAGCACCCAACACATGGCCAAGATGTATAAAAATGGACCAACATACTAATGAATTCCATACCCCGAACAACTGACTTCCTTTCGAATTCGCCATCAATTCGCGGGCGTCTGATCTTTGGCCAAAACTAAAGGTGAGCGTGTGACTTTTCCCTCCGACTGATTGCATTTATGTCCTCGTAAAGAAGGAAGATTTGGTTTTAGCTCGGTATACTAAGAACAGCTTATTCGCTTACCTTTTTGCATAAGTTGGCCATGAAGGGACTCGGCGCCGGGGACTCGGGACGCACTGCAAACTCGTCGCTTCCCGTACGGATGGAAGGATGTACGGTGCTGCAGCTAACTTTCGGTTCCCTCCGGGGGACTGCCCGGGGGATTTCGTGCAAAACACGCTCGTTCCCTTACTTCCGGCTGTACGCGGTAGCTTTATTCCGATCGAACACTCGACCATTTGCCTGTTTCATGGTGTCGTACCCGTTTGTCTACCCCGTTGTCACTGGTCTTCAGGGAACACAATTTCACAAATGCGCACACTCGGTTGAATGATCCGCTATGCACGAGACGCGGTCGGACTGACGTTACGCAAAATTCACTCAAAAAAAAAATTATGGACGATTTTTTCACTCCTTCACTCTTTCTCGCTCTCTCTTTTACACTAGTGGCACAGTGGCGTATGTTTGACGCGTACTTTTCGGGAAGGTATTGATCACGATGGCGTTGATGACGATCATGTAACACGCTGTCGCCCGGTGTTTCTCACTTGGCTGCACTTTTCGCACAAATTTTTTAACATATACGTCGAACGACTGAAAACGCTGGAAAAATACTAAAATGACAACCATTATTTTCACTTTCTATTATTACCGACCGGGGGCGGTGTGATTTTTCACTCTTAAAATAATGCTTCATTTTCCAAAGTAACTGCATGTTCTTATGGACGATTAAGCTCACTATCATTTTCACTGTCATTCTCTGCATTCGCTTCACCCTTCGTTACTTTGTTTTGCATGTTCGTTTTTACCTCTTTCGAGATAAGATAGGCACGTTTTATGTGTATCTTTCTCTGTATCGTTTTTCTTCTTTTTTTTATGCCTTCTTTAACCAAACTATCGTGAGTTCTTTTCACTTTCGTTTGCGATAAAAAGAAGTACACCACTCTTCCATGTTGATGTTTTTTTTTGTTCATTTTTTTCTCTGTCACTTACACACTTTTCACTGTTCTCGTGCTTCTTTTATCTACAATGTTGGGTTTTGTTGTTGTTATTTGCTTTCACCTTCGATTTTACTGGGTTAGTGGATCGGTCGGGTTTGTAGCCCGCAGCGCACAGGTCACATCGGACAACATCGCATACGACACACGTACATTACCCCCCCGACGACGAGCGGTGGCGGTTATAAGTGTTTCTCAATGTTCAATACTGGCGATGGTGCATAATGTGGTAGACGCATTTTGATAACATGTCTTCACACACCAGCCGCGTAACATGTGCCACTGGGTGGGAAATAATGTACCGGGGACAGCGATTACAGGTTTGGGACATGTCGGGATTTGAATTAATAGAGTGAGAGAGAGAGAGCAAGCAAACGAAGCAAAAGTGGGCCTTGAAGGGTCAAAAATGGGTCGAGGTCGATAATGTTCCCGGGCGAATCAGATTGGTAGTGGTGATGAGAAAAACAAAAAGAAAACCCGAAACACATCGAACCGAAGTGTTTACGAAGAAATTAATGCACGATTCAATTTACATAATTGTAGCTGTGGAGCCGCCTGATTTATGCCTGGGCTACATATTAGCGTGTCCTTGTAAGGAAAGTTATAGTCGCGTTCTTAAACGCCTCTTTGCTACTATAGATGAATGCTTCTTAAACTAGTAATCAATAAAGTGATTCCCGTTTTGCACGCTTTAAACCTTTTGATGGTTTATCCGGTCACATATAAGGTGGTTGTCGTTTTATTCGTGTCGTTTAGAAATGACAGTTCAGAATAAAAGTCATCCGCCATTTTTTTATCGATCGTTACTCCCGTATGTAACTGTCATGGCGGAGATAGTATTTTGCAGTAAACGTTCAAGCTTACTTGCAGTTCAGTACGCAAATTGTACTCCGAAAGGTCATGATTTGTTCGGGATTTGTTTTTTTTACTGTATGGAATATATCAAGGTGTATATATCGCTTATAGAATTTAACATTTTGCGAGGTAATTTCTACAAAATTAATAATAATTATAATTTATAATTCGTACATTTATTCATGTCCGTACAAAATCAATAATCCTTTCTTTTTTGTTGCTAAATTACCAATTGCAAATTTGTATGGAATAACAACCTCGGCTTGACCGCATCACAAAAGTCATGCATGCAAATGATTGTGTGCTAAGGTAACAACACTTGACCGAGCTCATCATCAATTCCAAACGATCGTTTCGGCCGGTTAGGAAGAGCATACAAAGCATATACACAGGTAGGACCACGCTCCTACCCGCTCATATGGCACGCTCGAAGGCAACCTGTTGGCGAACGTCGTACGATAATTGCACCTTACCGGGCCTAAACCAAACCGTACGCCAATGACAAAACCGGCATCGATCGTACCCACCATTGGTGATTCAATTGAACCGTTAATTGCTTTGACATTAATACCATGTTCCAGTCACCGGGGACGCAAAGAATGCGTTCTACTGCCGGGGCTAGTTCCTCTAGACCGGTGGACTTTAAGGTCAGGTCCGAGCCGTTTTGCTCGAGCAATTGATCGTACGTACCGATCGATCGCCCGCTGGTGACAGCTCGATGACATAAGAGCGAATGCAAATGCGAACTTGTGGGAGGCGATCGCTCGGAATTATAACGGTTCCTGTCACCGATTGCGTAAGTTTGCAGGTTTGTGGTGATTTTTTTTCATCTTATTTTTTTTTGCGTTACAAACTATCTTTCTTGTTACGAGTTACGTTCAGTGGTTGAGATGCTGATGGGAATGGGTGCAGCATTTTTTTGTTTTCGGCAAGAACTGTGCAGAAATAGTGCTTCCTGTTCGGTGCAGTTTTTCGAGGGCAAACCTCGAAGCACCCGGGCATGCGGAAATTACGAAAACCCGACCCGTAATCAATCAATGCACAGATGTGACGCGCGTAGCAAAAAGAAGACACCAGACGGTTGGTGATGAGAGTTGAGTTGACCGGTTTTACCCCAATAGGTTGGTAATTTATGCTCACTCTACTCAAGTCATGGCTGCGGATGATCCATTCCCCGGATCCGCTAGCCAATGGTAATAGGCGGGTTGGGTGGCATGGTAGATGTGATTGTTGGCAAGACTCTAGTGGGTATCAAGTGCTGTTTTTCACAAACATGCTCAGTTACGGATCAAGTGCATTCCGATGTACCTTCAAGGGTATGCCTTTTAAGTGATGGATGTACATTGACGTATGGAGAGCAATAAATACCTTGATCTTTCTTACAGTGTTCAAAAACAAGGTTAACGTTTTTTGATTGAGATTCGAATGGTACACAAATTCTCACAATTTGGCACTACTTCGATAGTTTAGATTTAGACTTTGGATGATTTGTTCTTCGTTTTCTAACGTCTTCAAAATGATTTAAAAAATAAAACAACTTGGTGAGAGTCCCAACAATGTGTGCACCAAATTTGGTAAAGGAGCACATTTCTTAGGTTACTCCTTGAGAGTTTTTATCTGCATTATTCATTATAAGCATTGATTTTAAAATACCCATTTATCACTGCCATCAAAACATCCTCAGGCTTATGAATATACACCCAAAGCAAAACTGAATTTTGGGATGCTACATTTAACCCGAATCAAAAGGGCGATCAAATTCTGCGAAGGATCACAACCGATTCCCCATGTATACCGTAATGGGTGGCATTGGATCGCATCTCCTGAGCATATGTCCACATCCGCGGGGCGTTGTGATTCTGACATTTTAACTTTACAAACCCATGTGCCATCACCATCATCAGTGCCACCTTTGGACGCGTGCCATGGAACAAAGGCTAAAACGTAAAGAGGATCAGCTCGACACTAATGGACCTAATGACGGATCAATTTCCCGCTGTGAAGGAGGACCTGCATCGTTGTGGTGTGGTCTCGAAAATAATCGCAGAATGTCATCCGCAGGCTGGAAAAGAGAAAAAAACACAGAACAGAAGATAAGTAATGGTGCTTTGACGGTTTAAAAAAAAGAAACCACTCTCCGAAAAAAATCCAATCGCGCTAAAGGTCAAACGCTGGCAAATTGCATCAATATCAATATTTGGCATATTTGGACGTCAAGGCGGATAAGACGCGCAAAAGGTCCCCTCCTCCTTCTTTGGTTTAATGTTACTACTGAAGATGTGTTTGCTTTGCCTGATGTTACTTCGTCGATATGATGATGGTGTTTGCAGCGTTAAATAGTTGAAAATAAAAAAGAATTGAAGGTTTTCCTATCCTATGTGCACTTAAATGCGATTCTACTGATGAATGAAGTTAAAAAAAAACCCGATCGCAACAACTCCAGCCTGATGTCATTTCTTGATGACCGCACGGTGAAGCTATGAAAATCAATCTTTTTGTAGTAATATCCTCGCAATAAAGATCCTCCTAGTGCAGGTTTTTGCATACTGCGCAGTTCGATGCAATGCAGCGCGCCTTTCTTCCCGTGAGGCAGAATAGATGGCATTTCCTTGTTCGATGCCCACACTCCATTATACACACCGTGGTCATCGGTGAAACATGCTATTCGAGCTTTGTGCTGCACCTTTCTGAGGCTACCTCTAGCGGACAAAGTCACCGATCAAACACGACACCCTTGTCGGCGTGTGGAGCTGCAGTGTTACCCCCTTGGGGAGAAGAAGCGAGGCTAGTTGTTTTGCTTTTATCAATTTGAAAGGTTCGTCCCAGGGAGCGAACCACGATGACAGAGATGAATGGAGCACTGTGTGTGTTCGTGCAGCGATAATAGTTTTCTAATGACTCTGAAGGCTGTAATACTGCGAGCCCAGACCGCAGCTTGAACCTCTGAACGACAACAGTTTCGAAGGCGCGTATCCTTCATGAGAGGCATCGTAGCGCTTTGTTCTATTTATGGTAATGTGTTTTTTTATTATCAAACAAAGCTTCTGCATCCAGCGGGTAAAGATGAATGTTTGTGCTCCCGCTAACAAAACCATAAGTTTCCAAGATCATTGGTCTGCGCGTTCAAATTTTGACACCTTGCCCCATGTCACAACAGCACACAAATCATGCGCCTCGAATGAATTGGGCAGATAATTATCATAATTAAACTAAAAGGTCTTGCAAGTGTTGCTTCGGTGATCAACAGATTCACAGCACCCTCTTGCAGAAAACGATCATCAACGGTAATTTGTTATCTTGAACGGTGTATGTTACTGTCAGTATAAAATGTCAAATAAATATAAATATTGGGTTGACGAGTAAGTTTTCAGTGTTTTACAAAAATTGACGCCATAGCTACATTAAGGAAAATTTTGCTCCGCATTTGGTAAGATTGTATGACAGGATATACGAGCCATGTTTGACTTCCATCATATACCAGCTGTCAAAAAATAGTAACACATGTGAACGAGAACTGCCAGAATTGCTTCGCCAAATCGCGCAAGTCGCGTAATTAAACATGGCGTCCAATTGCATTCTCGTTTCAGCAAATGAGAGCCATTTTTTGTTTTCGTTTCATACGATTTCCACACACATCATCAAATAAAATGCATCCATATCAGTAGGCAAAGCAAAAGAGTGGTTAAAGCTAAATATCTCCCCATACATCATGCAGCTCAATTCCATGGGTATTTTTCTACGGACTGTTATCATCGCCGACACCAGTGGAGATTGCCCAACGGATGCTTTAAAGCAGCTTCAACACATGCGCTTGAATGTAGCTCAAAATAAATCGAAATGAAACTCAACACGAGATGCAGAAATATCTCGCAATATGCACAATGCGCGCGGGGAGGCCCATTATCATCATCATTCAACCTCCTCCAAAGCTTCAGCCTGCTCTGTGTGTCATAATTTCGCTCCACATACACATTCCACCCAGCATCGAGCGCTTTCCTCATCCATCGTTATCGGCTGCATTCTCGTGGAGTGTGAAGTTGAGAGGCTGAAGAAATGGTAAACTTCGTGACCCGAACTCTTTTACCACCTTATGGGAGAGTAGGTCAATCTCCTCCCCGGGAGTCTTGGATATCTACATGTGTATGATGTGGGTGAGTGTATGGAGGTGTGCGAAATATAATCGATTTGAAACCATTCCAATAAGTCTCAGACCCGCACACGGGGCGTTGTTTGTTATGATTTTTTCTCTTCAAAATTCTTCCCAATTACAAATGGCTGATGTAAGGTTTAAAAGGCAGCTAACGCTGATAGAGTGATTACCGTTTAGACGAACCGCAAGCGCAGGCGAATGATAAATAATCGCCCAATAAACATAGCCAGGCTGCGGTTGAGGTGCAATCTCCCGAAAGATACTGCCACCCCTGTTGGGAGATTCCCAGCAGGTACCGACGACGGCGGTTGCAAAGGGCGGTATTTCCCACGACGAAGTCTGGATCGACGGTTGCCGGTTGCAGCAGGGGTACTTGGGCAAGACCCCCACAATGATCATAATTAATTCAAAGCACCCACACAGCACGGAGGAGCACGGCGTCGCACGTGATTGCAGAGATTGCTGGTGGAGGTGCTGGTGTGTTAGAATTGCCACCCCAGGCAGCTCGGACCACGGCTTGGGAGCCCTTGTCTAGAATAGCCGCGGCTAGTGTGTGCGGTGCTATGCATCGATGTTGCAGTTGCTGGTGTTTTTTATTGCAACTGGAACGCCTTTGTGTGGTGGCGCTTGCCAAAGTAGTTTGGAGTTGCCTGACGTTGCGTTGTACACGAACCGGTATATGCGAGACGTTCTGTGCGGTCCGTATTCGGGCCAGAAAGGGAATATAGCCACCTAACCTTTGTTGAGTTGCTGGGACAAGATCAAAACCTTTTTACCAGCACGGTGTGACCTCAGACCAAAGGGAAGGCTTTTGCAATTCAAACTGAAACAGATGGTTGATCTTTTTTTTTGCAATCTGCTCAGTAAAAAGTAGCTAGATAATGAAGAAGTTTGGCAAGACAAAGCATTTTTCATAAGCAATTAAATTTTATGTACTATTGCTGAAAATGATTGATTTGTGTATAGTTATCTTAAATTGAGATGATTTTTGCTTATGTCGTAAAACGGTTGCAACCGACATCATCATCATTTATTGGAAGACTTTATATATCTTCTGTTAGCTTCATGTTTCACACCGCATGGAAGAGATCGCCCTCAGCCAGTGATCGCAAGCCAATCGCTTTGATTTAGCTAATTTGTGTCAACCCACTTGGAGTGAATGTCAATCCTGCCTTGGACTTCTATGTCTGTACCTTTCGCAGTTCTCCGCATTGACATATTCGTCCGCTTCTTATCTTAACGCTAAACCGTGTCTCGGTAGGGTCACGCGTGTCGAAGGTGTTAAGTACGATCGTGATCAGATTTCGTTCTTGGCGTACGCGTCTTACATCATAAAAGCACGTGTGGAACAATCATTAAACTTGTATTACTTTTCTGGATCGAGGAGCCGAAACGAACATGCTACACAGTGAGCAGTGTGCGAAAATAGAGAACCTTCACCATGATGTCCCAGCTGACCTTTTGGCACACTGCCACGGGCAATACCAGCCGGTCGGTCAAAATAGCCTACAGCCTGTTCGACACAAAAAAAAACCCGAAACAGCTCATCCTCACCAAAAACGCCAGATGTGATCGTGGATGCGCGACTCCTGCTATTAATAGTGCCCGATTCGTACGAATTTCTCACGCTACCAAAGGGTACACACGCGGCGCATTTTCGGCGCACTACACACACGTAAGCGACGACGGTGGCGGCGACATCAACGAGCGCGTAAGCGACGAACCGCAGCGAACGAACGAAATCGAAAGTATTCACTCCCGCAACGGGCACGATGCGCGAGAGCGCCATGTGTCCGGGCGGTGTTTTTTGCTCTCTCGCGTTTTTTCGTGATCTTTGACTAAATGTTAACCGGTTTTTCCCTTTCCAACGGTTTGTGAGCATCTTTCGCTTTACATCCTACTCGCACAAGACGCATCTCCGTCGGGCTAATCGTACAAACGGACGCACACTAACGATCTCAACGATCGCGATGGGGGAAAAAGGGAACGGATCAGAGTCAAGCGGATCCTCTACGGCACAGCATGATGTGTAAATGACACATGCACGACAAGCAGGAAGTCGACGTAGCGTCGAAGCAGCTTGTATGGTTCATGTCACGAAAGCTACCACCGAATGTAAACAGCCGCACATCTTCTATCTTCCCGATCGGAACCTGTTTCTGTCGATCGAAATCGAAACCGAATTTTCATGCAGTTATTTTGCCTGACAAAACTTGCTCCGGACCAGTATCGTTCAGCGTTTATTAGTCAGCTGTTTTTGGTATGCTACGGAATGTGGAATCGATCAGACGAATAGGAAATGTGAAGTTTTACTTTTTTATTAAAACCCCCGAACCTCAGATCCTGGACAAAATATTCTCCTTACCAAAAAAAAGAGACTAAACCATGAAGAGGTTAAAGGGTCGACCTGGTTATTTTGGTTGATTGTGGCCTTTTTGGTGGCCTTTCTATTTTCATCCCATGATCCCCTCCTTCAAGCGCTGGAGGATGCCAATTTGAAGATGCCATCGGTGGCTGGTCTGCTTGATGATGTGGTGAAGCATAAGGTGCAAGATGGAATGTTGCCGTCGCCGTCATCGTTGCCTTGGTCGATATGCGTGATGTAAGACGATACTGTCTAGCCAAACAAAAATGCGTACAAGCATGGCAAGAATGCAATGCACAGCGATGATCGGTTCGTTTTTTGTTGTCGTTTGTTGTGAGGAATAATGCTAGCAATTTGCTTTTCATTTTATAAAGAATGTATACAATTTTCAAAAATAATTACAATCCCTTTTTTAATGTAGAAAAGGCGTATAAAAAGGCTGTTCAAGAATGCAAAATAATTTTTAACTCCTTTTTTTATTTCGTGGCTCAAAAATGCCGACTAAGTCACCCATGTCGACTACGGTTTTTAACATTTTCACAAGGTTTAAAAAACTATCAATATAAAAATGTCTTCTTTGATTTATGTAGATACTTAGACCTCTCCTACATAACAGCATTATTAACATTTGATAGAAAAAAAATCTAGTTAAGTATCAGATAACCAGTCTCTTTTATTCGTGGGAGGAGCACGAAACAACAACTTAACAACTCCTCACATAAATTTCGCCAATGGCACGAAGGTTAGTACTGTTTGTTATGGATCGCATGTCACATGAAAATGTCACCGAGAATCATCCTAAACGGAATTGCAAGTTGTAGTTTTTTTTTGCTCAAAACCATTTGCAAATTGATTGTTGATACACGGTGTTTAACCGAAATCTTGTGAGATGTCATAAAAACCAACCTCAATCGCTCAGTTTCAGTGCGTTAAGTTTGACATCGTCGCGCGTCAGCTACCCCACGCGGTGGCATTTTCCGGCCGCGGCCATAAAGTGCGCGTGCCATTTGAACCATGGCGGGCTGAAGTGAAAGGAACGGCCCAGGTGTGCAGGCTAACGAGCAATGGGCATGCAATGTGCCTGAGAATTCGTCGCGACATGTGACTTCGTAGCGGTGGTGCCGAAATTTAAACAAAACCATGTAGCAAAAACAAAAAAGAAAATTAAAACCACGCCGACACGAAACGAATTGAAACGGAAATCGAAAACAAGACACCCTTGTTTGCACAAACATCGCTTAAGGAGATTAATCTTTTCCCAGCGGCTCGATTATGAAAACCGATTAGAGACGGTGGAGGATGAAGATCGAAGAAGAAGTCATACATCGTCATTTTGGCGATGGTTATTCCCACCGGTCGGTTAACAATGCCACCGTCTCTCACGGTGGAACAAGCTCATCTGCTTGACATCATGCTAACTGTCTGATTTAACCTGAGGGCGATTTAATATTTATTACCAAACACACTCCGCTGCTGCTCTACCGGCAGCTTACAGCTAATCAGCTTTCCACTGACGATAGTTCAGTGCTGCATTTGAATGCTGTGTTGCACCACGGAGTCCCTCTGCTAGTATTGAGGAATATGATGCATCCCTCTCTGTACGGGCAATTATCTTTAATTCCTGATGTACCATCTATCAGACAAGGGACCAGTTTCACGTTGGCATAAAGACGAGAAGACCCGTTTGGTCCGTTAATGCACCCGATTAGGTACGGAGGGAAGTTATCCATCCATACCACAGAGCTGGTAGAGAATTAAAAGGGACTCTTCAGATGGTGAAAATGTGCACATAACCGCCCTATCATCAGGAGAATGCTGAAATATCTGCAAAACCAGATAGGCAACGATTAACCACCAACTCGTCAGCTGATTGAACGGTGGTTTGCAGTCGATCAAATAAAAGACCCTTCGCTCGGGAGAGCCCTTTAAAGCAATCCGGAATGGAAGATAAACTTATGCAACCGAAGGTCATCCAGCCCTGCTGATAACCTGACACGTTCTGTGCGCCGCCGTTTCTTGGACGCTTGGAACCCCTTTCACTATATTTCACGGTAATACTACTTTCACACGATATTTGCCACAAAGACATCCAGGACGCTCCCGCACGTAACCCGTAACAAGGTCAGTAAGTTCGAGGCACACTTGGCAAGTAAGTTTTGGAGACAATCGTACAGAAATTCACTTTTTACTCAATTACTGAAGGTAAGCAACCTGGGATGGGATCGTCCATGAGAACTGGTTCTTATCCGGTCCCAATTTTAGCTCCAAATGATGTTGGCCCAAGTCTTTCAACGACTTGTGGAGATTGGTGGATTTATTGCACATATATGACTGTCTGTTCTACTTCTTTGGAAATGGGGGTTTTCACTTCTTGCTTTATGTACATCGCAGACAGCAGCATAAGCAAATCAAAATCGTCACCAATGGAATTTTCATTGGTAGATTTTGTTGGCACCTCACGTAAGTCCCCAATTTCTGTAAGTCTCCCCAATGTCTAACGCCATAACCTTATGCAATCTTTCTTAGACATCTCACGTCCTGTGTCTCCGGTGACTGTCCCGGCATTACTGTAATCTTTTCTCCGTATTTAAAGCTTTTCCTCGTTATCTTCGGTATGGAACAAGTTGCAAAGCAAAGCATCCAAAAGGGTTTCCCAAAGTTGACGATACATCACCAGACGATGTTTTATAAGTGATGAAGCATTATAACGGGTTGGAAGGATGTACCAAGAGTCAACGTATTAAAGTAGACAAAACTGACATTTACAACTACTATCATCGTGAATAAGCACAGGTGTTACTAACACTGGAAAACTCCACCCTAGAGACCTGCGAACGTTTTGTGTTGGTGTGTAAAAAGAAGAAATATCAACGTCAAACCCAGCTACAACGACTTTGCCCATAAACAACATCACAAGTCTGTAGCATGTGCAGCACAGCTTTCACTCTTTTTCACACTCTAGCGTACCTTTTCCAGCTGACCGGTGACCACATTGCACCCTCTCTGTCTACTCCTCTACTGAACAGACCTGGTGTGCACCTGTGTTTGCTCTCATTTTGATTTGATCCGTTTCGGGTAAAACTGCAATGCACCTACACTCCACTCTTCAGTGGTTATTCTCCATCGCTTTGCTCAAAGAAGAGAAAAAAAAGCAGACAGATATGCCACCTGAAAGACGTCGAACGTTGCTACATCTTAGATCCAGTGCAGGCCTGAACCTACCCTACCGTTAATGTGACGGAACACGATTGACACGGACCGTATGTAGGGAGCAAAATATTTTTAATGTGATTTTTATTATGAGTGAGTGAATGTTTGTCTATGTGGAGATATGTTTCAAACTACTTATGATAAGCGATAAGTGCCTTTGGGGGAGGGGGTGGGTTGTAAAAGAAGTGCAGACACGCTCCAAAACGTGCCACTCTGATTCGCTTTGGCGATCCGGTACTAGGCGGAAAGGTAACCTGTTTGCTGGCAACCGATTTCGGAACCAACCTGTTCGGGTGACAGTGTTTGCCTTTTTTTGTTGTATTTAGTAGGACTGTAGGGCAGTGTACGCGGCACGCACAAGGGACACTTTCGTTGAAATCTGAAGCCAGCTAAACCCGAAGGCATTTGTCCAATAATCGAACACCACTAATTATTGCCTTTTAGACGATCAATCCGGAGTGAGTGATATTAATGCAATTTGCGCGATTAAAACCGGTATTCCTACGCGATGTTGTAGAGTTGTTTGATCAGTTTTTCTATTTCACTTTTGCCCGCCACTCCTCAAACAGAAAACAAGTAAACGACAGAACAGACAAAAAAAAAAGTAAACAAAACACGCATCTTTCCATCAGTACTTCCATGCCGATGGGCTCTCTTCTTAACTTTTTCTTTCAAAGGCAACATTAGTGTAGGGTGCAACATTGACCCCAAAAATGAGTTGATTTTAATCGTACGGTACTACCACCGCACAATGTAGTGGATTGTGAGTAGTGGCATCGTCTCATGGAGGAGATGTTCCTCCAAAGTTTTCATCATCAGCATGTTTCTATGTTTAATATTTCTCCACTGCTCCCGACATCGTCTGATGGTTTGGTTATCATGTTGTGGTGTGGAATGTTCGTTCAACTCTGATGTGTTCGGTACAACAGTATACATTCGGCACCCTTTGGTGTGCCGTACCAGACAGACAATTGAGGTTAGTTGAGATGAGCTACCGTCCGTAAAAGTGACAGGTTGTAAGGCGCTTGAGGTTTTTTTTGTTGCTATTTTTTTACAGACATCTTTAGACGACAAAAAGTGGCCTTCATAACGATCAAATGGTTAACGATGAACTTACCAAACAAACCATCTAAATAATGCTTACCCAATAATGAACCACATGTACTTAATATGCTAACTTTATCGTGTGGAAAAATCGAAATTCTTTGTACAAAAACAAGAAAAACCCGAAACACACCCGGCGGGCCCATGTGGCACCTCTCCTGAAGCGTGGCGAATGCTATTCGATGCGGCTCGCCGGGTTAGAACATGCTAATTGTGCAAAACAGCAAAAAGATGGGTAGCTCCCAATATATGTGAGGCGCCATTTTGACAAACTGTTTCAGTGAATTAAGTTGTCGTATCCATTAAAGTGACGCGCTCGTTCCGATTCACTTTCCCGCACTCTGCCCTTGACAGTGCTGTACGGGCACAATGGGAAGATACCAGGGTGTCTTGGACGTGTTCGCAGAAGATGTGAAGAGCACACCACCAATTAGCAATTCATAATGGAGCGATGACTTTACGCAGTGCGGGCAGAAACGAGCTGCTTCTCGTGTTTACTGTCACGAGTGAATGCGTTTTACATGTTTTCAATGAATTGTTTTGTTTTTTTACGAAATACTGTGCATATTTTTTTACAGCCTAAAACCAAAAATTTAGATGTGGAATGCGGAACAAGAATGTTTAACCACTGATCAAATGTGCTTATTTATAAAATTACTTATGCAAAAAGGAAGTATTTTATGATATACCATAGAACCCATTATTCGACAACAAGTTTTTAAAATTCAAGCACTTTTAGTAAGAAAAAGTCTTCCAAAAAATTATCCCCATGTTCATTGGGAATTGTACCTCGTTAAAATATCTTTTTGAAAAACAAAAAATCGCCTTAGTTAGCAAGAAAAGAAATTCAAGTACATCACGCTCTCTGGCACGCTACTTCAAACCAACCTCGTGCTGCTATGTATGAAAAGAACCCTCTCTAGTGACCCTTCCCTCTCTGTCAACAACGGTACCACGAAAACGCCCGAAAACGTACACGAATGCACCTTAAAGTGGACTAATTACAAGTGTGACATACAGCTTCACATGTTTACAAACAAAATGCGTTGACATACAGACGAAGGTGCAAAGACTGGGCATGTAATCACAATGCGACCTCCAAGCGAAACACTTGCTAAGCATCACGCACACAGATGGAAAAGCTTCCCGCGTTTGTGCGGCTATCAAGCGATAAGAAGGTACACACGAAAGGCATAGTTGTGCGTTCCAGATTGCAGTACATTACGATGTCAGTCCACGATTTGACGTTTAGTACGGTGAACGTGATGAGCTAGCAGCTAGTGATTTATTTGTTTTTTTTCTCCCGGCTTCTTCCAAGGAATGATTTATTGTAAACTCCAAATAACTACTCCGATCCGATGGGAGAGTGCGTTAAGGCGTGTTGTTATTGCTGTGCATCCTGCTACAATACACCGATCGGTTGCCTCGGAGGGTTAGAAGAACAAGAAGTGTAATTAATTAATTTAGTGCTAATTTCGTATGCTTCTCGCTCTCTCTCTCTCTGAAGTCTGTGCTGTTTGCTGATACCAGTGCTCGGATTGCTAATCATTCTGTTGGGGCTAGTGTTTGGGATGATCGTAGGACTTGCCTGGCTAGCACAACACCACACCGAACCAGACACTGTTAAACGTATGCTGGCAATATTGGCAAACAGTTCCGCCAGTGAGTCTTTCGGAACGGACGGTCATGCCATTGAGGAGTAGAGAAAGTTACGCTACGATGGACGTGGAGGAGTTCTTATCAGTCGGTTATCGCCACGGAGCAAAGGTACAACAAAACCAACACACTTGCTGGAGGTAGTATGTGCTTGCCGAATGTTTACAGATACCCAGTGACAGCTTTTGTGTCGCATGATTGATATCGGGGTTTATTAAACTAATTGTAGAGGAGAAATTCTTCTTGGAAATCAAGCAGTATGAAGCATCGTATGAAATAACTTTGAAGAAATTTTAAAAGAGTTGTCATGAGGCCCTCAAAAGCTAGCAATTCACAGTAAGTATCTTCCGAATGTGGATGGGAAATCTTCGTCCCATGTTGAAGAAAAAAGATAGGTAACGTTAAGGTCACGTTTGAAACTCACTTCTTCACCATCCATTGCAGACGTTCTCGAATGGTCAAGGAAAAAGCCTGCGTACTCCCGCAATGCGTTACGGCAGATGGCAACTTCAAGATTAGATTTCCCAGATTATCCGACCAGCACCCGATACCGCCTTCATCGTTCAGCAAACACGACCAACGTGTATATAGGATATATAGGTCACCAGGTTCCAAAAAGTAAGAAGGGTTAAGCATAATTAGCATGCAGATTGCGAATGCGATCGACGGCCTGGGCCGAAAAAGATTGATGATGGTTTTGCACTGTGTTCCGTGACGGACGCAGCGTGTGAAACACTAGATACACTAGTCTTTATCAGATAATCAAAGATAGCGTAAAGATAGCGTAAGCTAAAGCAAAAGGTTGCACTAACTTACGACATGGCCTCCCCACCCCAGGGAGGTAAAATCTATCCAGCATTTCCATCACCGATCACTTTTCGGTCGGTTTAATTGATCGACGGGCAAAAATCCTACGCTCCAATTAGCCCGATGCACCGAGCGAGCATAAAACCGGCAGCATAATCGAAACCAAACTGTGTGTGTGCAATAATTTCGCCACCCCTGTTCTCCATCCAACCTTGCCGCGCCAACACTGTCACTTTCACATGACGGACCTGAGCGCGATTTGTTTGCATCTTTGCCTTCTGCATGGCGTTACATAAACCGACACACACCGAGTACCGTGGACCGTTGCAGTTCCAAATGCACCACATAAAATGGTACGAAGCAAACAACAAACAATTCAACTCCGAGGAGGGAGGGTTTCCAATTTCCCACCTTGCGCGCGCCCAGTTCCACCATGCAGCGGCAGCATAGAATAGCATGAGAAGCGGAGCAAGATTGCAGGGAAGAAATGGTACCGCCTGGTGTACAGCATCAAACCGAAGGCCCCGGACTCCTATTCGGTGTCATTTTGGTTTTCTTTTTTAATTTCAAAATTTCATCTCAACTGTACGGAATGCGTTGCGTAGCGGGCAAAAGGGATTTTCGCGTGGAGACCTAGATAGAGACGACGAGGTGAAGAAATGCCCTCCAAAAACGACGCACGCTTTCCAAACAGCAGCCCCTATTGGATGTGTGCCCATTAATTTGTACGCATAATATTTACGCAAATTGGCACTTTCTTCCGTGCGGGACCGTCGGAGTACCCCGTGGGTCATGGAGTTGACATGATTGATTGGTAAAGTGGATGATGGATATCAAGACCCGAGCTTACCGCCGTTCGGAGTTTTTGGGTGTGGTTAGGGAGAAAATGTAAATCTTAAATATTCCACCTCAAAACCTCGAGAAACCTTTCGACAGGCATTCCTATCAGGCAGGTTTAGGTTTACGGCTCAATGTTTGCGTCAGTGATTTTACTAAAAATAGCTTTAGAACCTCCGAAAGAATTTAACGAGCGATCCATAATCATGTCAGCAGTACACTCTAGCATACAAATTAAAGGTGATATACTTTAACAGCATTTTGACCTACTTTTCAATACAATAGCTATCACAAGAATAAGCAATACCGTACGACACCGATAGCGTATGTGCTTTAGACCAGCATGTCCATAAATTATAAATAATTCACCCTTAGCAAGTGATTTTAATCCATAAAATTCATACAATACGCTCCTTCACAGTTTCTGCCGGTTCGGTTCGCAAAACGTGAAACAAGCTCCCTGACAACTGCCATTATTGCCACGCAACGAAGGAAACGATATTCATTACAACTAGCCTCCTGTAGCGCGTGTGAGTGTTTTGTAAGTGCGTATCGACTTACACGTCAATTACCTCATTCAACAGATTGGGGTCTTCTGAGTCACCGAGCAGCACAACGAGGAAGGATTCCCGTCCGGAGCTGGTAATTGACCTCACACACAGTGGAACCGTGGCATGTAAAACATCAACGACGTCTTAAATCACACGGGAGATCTTGGACGTATTAAGCCGAAGGAGACGTGCTTCAAGCCGTCAGCTGGACCGCCAGTTGCATTATTATATGCGTCATAAAGAATTCGCAGTAATGTTCAGCTGAGAGTTTAAAGGAAGAAACTTAAAATAAACCTAATACATTGAGAAGGAACGTCGTTGTGGACATAAACTGAGCACGCTCTTGCGGACGTTTTATGTTGGCTGTGGATATGTGATGTACCTTTATTTTCACGATGGTAACACTGTAATTTGTCGTTAATTTTATTGCACCGTATGGGTATTGTCGTTTCGGTGCTCGTAAAGTTTAATATTGAATCAAACGTTTACTTTACTTGCACGGTGCTGCTGGATAAGTCTATATTCCCCAAGACTTATAAGAGCCAAGCAGGAACTGTAGCATGTTTAACTCCCGCGCGTTAAACTCAAACAAGATCGTCGTCGTAGCGCTATAACTGCAAACCTAAAGATTGCGTAAAAGTGTTGATGCGGGACTCTTGTAGTGCGCCTACCCGGTTCGTCCCGAAAAGTAGGGTACCCATTCCCATTGCCCAAAAAGCGTGAACCACTTCCTAGAACCCATCACCGGTGGGAATTATTGCTCCTTGTTCGAAATTGCATCGAACTACGACTACGCGGCTCTGCGTTATGTGATCTTCTCCTGCTGCCTTTATGGCAAGGAAAGTGTTGCTCGAGTGTTGCTCCCCTCAAACTGGGCCCCCGCCGAAACAAAACGTTTAAAATAGTGCTCCGGGTGAAGGCCCACCAGAAGGCAGAAGCTTCCCACCGCGCGACCATCGTTAACTGGCGACATGACACTAAACAACGCTCCCGGTCCCCGGTGGAGACGCGCGCAGACGAAATGAATACATGCTCCAACAAAATTGGCCACACGCTTGTCCCCTTTCCATCCCGTCTCTCTGGCCTGTTTGCTCCCGGGCTGCTTCGGGAAATGCTTCAGACGACGACAAAAATGGGCCCACACCGTCGATGGGCTCATCGTGGTAGAGGAGTTTTGATGGGAAAAGTAAAAACTCATCCGAAAAAACAAAAACACTCTCATACATACACCACAGCCGACGCTACACAGTGTGGAGGAAGGTTTCTGGGAGGAAGGCTTTACTGCCCCTTGAATGCGATGCAATCGCATGCAGGAAAAGTGCAATGAAATGTGCACTGTAAAGTGAAAGACACCACGGTGAGTCGTCTTGTCTTTCTCGTCGCTCCGCTCCCTCGCGCCCCGCTGCAAAGGCCGCAAAAAATAGACCTCAGCCGTTGTATAACATCCTGGAACGGCGTCAAACGGTAGCGTGACACCGCGCTTACCTCGCTTAGTCCAATTCCTCCTCTTTCTGCGCAGTGTGAACCGTGCTTCTCCCGTCCGAAAAATGGGCCACCCCAAGCTGCGAGGGTTCACGTTGTCACGCAATAATGGCCGCTTGAAGGTCGTTTCGACTTGTGGGGGAGGGAGTGATGTTGGGTGCAGGCTTGCAAATCACTGTTCAATATGTTTGTTACGGATTGTTTATGTGTGTGCGTTGTGTGGTCACATCAATCTTCAGAGTTGAAAAAGTGCTATCAATTGCAAGATGTATATAACCTCATCTTTAAGAAGCAGTACAAGCTGTGAAATTAATTGCCAACATTGCTATAACATCGATCTTGAATTGTTTCAAAACAAAGATTTGACAGCTCGGCTCATTTGCACCTGTCAAATCTGACAGTTACGATTAACATAAGTATACGGAATACTATTCTATTACTCTAATGTTATACTTATTCTGTTGAATGAATCTCTTTTTGGTCTGAATCCATCGCTACTACCACTATGCAAACAAATCCATCTAATCAATTCTAAATCAATACTCGAACGAAGAATACTAGCCGAATTTATGTAAATGTGGGTAATCACAGACCTAAAGGTATGCGCCCACCTTGGAGCTGTTGATCGTGTGTTAGTGTTGGGGTGTACGAGAACCGTTCAAATAGGTAGGTGCCCGCTGCCGATAGGTGCCAATGTCTTCGTCACCATCGTCGATCGTTTTGGATCGCTGCACGGTGTAGAGAACCTGCACCGTTTGCTCTCGGGAAAGGTAGACCTCGCTGATCCGACCCCAATAAGAAAAAAAAAGATGGCGGTGAGCCCGTCGTGATCTTCTTAACCGTACCGCTAGATAGATGGACGATGCCTTGGTGCGATTTCAGCTACGTTCCAGCCCCTATTGCCGCGTGTTGCCGCCTGCGCCAAATGCCAAATGTTGCGCATCTTCACCAAACGCATATTGCTGTGTGTGGATTGGCGCGAGTCGATGGCACATGATGTACGTGCACGAAACTTGCCCGGCAGGTTTTTCCCCCCCTCGTTTTGCTGTGTGTGCCTGTGAAGAAACTGGCTTTTTCTGTGTAGCTGGCCTGGGCTCTACTATTCACAGATTTAAGCTAAACCATCTTTTCGCCGCATATCACCACTACCTGTTGGTGCTGCTGGTAGTAGCAAAAACATGGAACACGATATTACCTTCTATTTATGTGGTTTTTTGGTGTTTCTTTGGCATCAAACCATCACGGCTATATTTAGCATAGGATTTAAATTCCGCCTATCAAATCTTTAATCTGTCTCCAAATTCTTTAATGCTCAGCTCAATTAACTTATGTTTTCTATATTTTCTTGTCTCTCTATCACACAAGGTCACGAAATGGATGGATGTTCTACGAACAAACATCCATGACTCACAGACGAGTTCGATTAACACCCGAGTGACTTACCGATCTTGTCCAGAAACCGGTCCGGCAGGAAAATACAAATTCCTCCATCAGACACACTATCCACTATAGTCCAAGAATCTTGACGTACCTGGTCATCGTGTGCGTGTAAAATGTGACAGATTTTTACTTCACCAAACATTCCACAACGGTGCGATCCCTCACGTACATGTGAAGGGTAACGAATTTTCCTCATCGTTTTACTAACCTAATTCACACATTAGGCAATTACGCAATCGGAATGAGCCCTGGCTCTTTAGTTTTTTGTTTCTATTTTGACTCATGTTCAATGAACGCTTTGCTTCGGTTGGATTCGCTCTCGTTACGCAGTGTACTGCCTCGCTCTTGCACCAGGCAAAACGGGGACTTACGGCAAAAAGCGATTCTCCCAATCACTCCCAACAGATCGCGGGCTACAGCGTCAGTGGTGATCTTCACTGATCACGACATCATCTCCTACTTATGCTGAGGCCTGCGAGAGCACGCTGCACACGCAAGGTCCCCGAAACGGCAAAAGCCGGCCGCGACTGGATTAATGCTCGGCTCGTGTTGAAGATGGTGAAGATCATCGGGCGAATGATCATCAATGTGTTTATGGATGCGTCTCTGTGTGTGTGTGTATTTGTGTGTGTGGAATGATGTCGAAAATCGAACTGCAGAAGCATGTACTAACATTCGCTTACTAGCAGGCACGCCGCTTCACACTAAGCTTCTCGTGAACAGCGAAGCTAAATTTAAATCTTCTATCCACACTCACACATCGACATCAGTACGAACATCTTCAATAAAGTTGGTAGCGAAAGATCAAGTACATCGTTGACCCTCACATAGGTATTCCCCCTTACTATGCACTAAAAATAACCTCAAAATAATGAAAGATTGCAATCATCATCAACGGGGATACTTTATTTTAATATTACTACTGTTGTCGTACAATGCCTCTCAGAAATGATGCAGAGGATCGCCGACGCTTTCGTATGTCCCCGCACGCAAAACAAAAGCTCCTCTAAATTAGCTTCAGGCGGTCACATTCAGCACCATCTTTCGCCACAACCATCAATTGAAACGATCTGTAGCGAAAGGTTTCGTTGCAATCGGTTCAGCATCAGATCAGGCGCACTGCACTGTTAAGTATCTTCAAAAACTGAACAGTAGACTGTACCAAAAAACATCCTCAAAAAGCCTACAGATTTCAACACGGAGGCTCGTTCCTTCACAACAAGTAGCTTGGGATCTTCAAACAGAAGACCCTATCAGCCCGCAACCATATTTGAAGCACAAAACTTCTTCGTTGTGTGCCCGTGCTTGAAATATTCCGGACTAACATCACGGTTTCGGGGCATCCGAAAAACAGATTCGCAAAAGTGTGAAGAAATACACAGTTGCTCCGGTATTGACGCACTTTTCTGTTGACAGAATAAACAATCGGGGTTGGGCAAATATGCTTTGCCGTTTTGGCTTTTGCTACTTTTGCTGCTGCAAAACCAACCTCGCCCTCACCGTGTTGAGTGTGACACCCTGCTCGGACCGCTTCACGGTGATGTGCTTTCTTAACCTTGGGTATGGGTAGCATTCGAACGGAATTCATACATGCCCTCCCGTACATGCAGCTTCCTGCCCGTTTTGCAATTGTAGATTATATCACCACCCGAGCTCTCTTTTCTGTGGGGGTTTCTTTGAGCCCCCCCCCCCCTTTCCAAAGCGGTCCGATACGTTTATGGAACTTGAGCCCACCACACAAGCATCATCATCATACTCCTCCCGAAAAAAAGAGCACAGCAAAGCCCCATTCGCACACTTCAAAGCATAACCGAGGTACCGAAAGTAACTATCAGCTTTTTGTGCACAAAGCGGCACTTCTTGGCACCTTCTTTTTTCTTCCTCTTGGTAGAGGGCGGCAAACGAGGAATGAGATAGATTCCCACGATACAAATATGGCTGAATGTGCTCCTGTCAGCAAAAATTTGCAATCGTTCCCGACATGCTTCGTCTCCCTACACGCGGGTAGGGTGGACATTAGACCATTGTCCAAACGTGTGCGCCCCAACGAGTTTATTTGCTGTATGTATATGTGTGTGGGGGGTTTTTTCTGCGTAAAGAAACATTTTTTCTCTTCTTTCACATGGGAACCTCACCATCTTAAAGCCAGGAGACAGGTTATATTTATGCTCACAATACGGTCCCATCCAGGCAAACAAACAAACAACTTCTGCGACCAAACAAGTGACGAACCCACCTTCTTCACGAGGTGCGAGGTTCTGCGATCGAAAGCTCGTGTTTGAGACTTTAAGACCTGTTTGCTAAGATACGGTGACGGAGAAAGGGGAATGGACGGTATTTTTACACTGCCTTAATTATGCATGACAGGGCTGGACACCTCCACCTGGACCCCTTGTGGGAGGGAGTGGAAGAGGTTACCTGTTGCTTAATTATATCATTAGCTCGCATTGCTTTCCGGACTCGCTTGGGGCCGGATATGTATTTTTTTGCGTCCGGAAAAAGTTTAAACGTACCGGACCGTTTACATCCTTCACAGTTTGGTGGATGAAAATGTGCTTTTCCGTTTGTCGCTTTTCACGCGAGATGGCTTTTCTGGGTGCAGAGCACTTTGTGTGTTTGTGGAGGAGGAGCGATTGCATCATTCGAACCCGAAAAGGGGGTTTGTCTAATTTTGAAGTGTACGCACCGCTTTTGCAAGGGTTCGCTCATGTTCCATTAGCTATCCTCATTCGCTTTGACACCTGCAACGGTAAAGCGACGGCCAACAAGGTGATATCGTGCAAGGTGGTTCCAGTCCACGGTAAACTGGAAGCATTGGATTGTCCTGCGATGATCTTCGATGTAGTTGGATCAAATCTTGAAGCCTACGGTACGAGTCTTTACAATGTGTGTGCATTCCATTCGATTTGAACTGTTTCCGACGCCATACCATTTCTCTTCGATCTGCGAGTCTTTGCAATTGCAAAGCGGAACGGAAGAAGAAGAAAAAACATCCAAATGGCATTCCATTGCTGCACAAATCGCAACAAAGCGCTTTCGTTTCAAGCATTTGCAGCAAAGCTGCAGATAAATTCCTCAACAAGATGAAAAGAGTGAGTGATCCGACTCAATCGTACTACAAAGATTCGCTTCTATGTGATCCACTGTCGAGGAGAAAACATTGTTTAATACTTTTGTAAGATTAATTCCTCCTTGTTTTAAGGCTATCATTATACAGCGTTTTACAGGCTATTTTTTCTGTCAACTGACATTTTAATTTCTGTAAAGGGCTACTTCATCGTCCAGTCCAGTTATATTTCGTCACCTTCAACTACTATTTTTATCGACCTGTCAAGCATGTTTCAGAATGTCCTTAGATTTTTCGTCGGGTTCTGAGCCATGAAAACGGTGAAGATTCTGCTGTCCATATTAATAACCAATATAAATTAAAATAACAGAATATCTTGAAGTTAGTAATTCAAAGATATTGTGTTATTTTAATTTATATTGGTTATTAATATGGACAGCAGAATCCTCGCGGGTTTCATGCCTCAGAACCCGGCGAAAAATCTATGGAAATCATTCTGAAACACGTTTGACAGGTCGATAAAAATAGTATTTAAAGGCGCCGAAATATAACTGGACTGGACGATGAAATAGCCCTTTACAGAAATTAAAATGTCAGATGACAGAAAAAAAGCCTGTAAAAAGCTGTAAAATATAATTCACAATTTCATACCACTTTGCTAACTACATTTCAAAAATACATTCCCCAATGATAGAGATGTTAACTCTCTTTGCATTTTCCGCACAGTTCCATCTGTCGAATGGGTGGTGAAATTTAATTAACAGAAATACTGCTATCCAAAACCCAAAGAAAAAAACCTTAAACGCCAATCATAACAAACACTTTAACCAGCTCATAACGAGCTCAAAACGATCCATCTCCGTTTACACTTACCATCAACCTTCAACCAGCGCGGGAAGCATAAACGCCCTTTCCTAGTGCAGCAGCAAGTTCCATGCGTTATGCTCTCCTAAGCAAACGCCTCGCAAACATCCTCACCGGGCCTCACCCCAAACCGTGGACCGAGAAAAGCTTTGCATTCCACACGCCGGGCTGCATTTAGTGTGCAACATTTTTTTTCTTCAGCTTATTTTTCTTTTGTTTTCAACTATCCTCCACCCAAAAACACTAACACATACACACACCAAAAAAAACCATATCCAGCGATACAATGGAAAAACGCTAATTGGTGCAGGTGAAAAGCACTTTTCCTTCGCGCGTTATGCACTGGTGTAACAATAACAGTAACACTGGACCACCTTCCTTCATTTTCCGGTCACCCACTTGCAGCACCCACGGGGCGGAGGCCTCACTGCCCACCGGTCAACAGCATACGAGAGAAGCAACTCTCTCAAACATACGCACGCACACACACACACATATGAACACGTTTTCCACAAAACGACGGTACCACTTCGTCACATGCCGGATTCGGAGAAAGGAAACGAAGCGCCCCCAAAAACCGGAAGAAGCCTGAAACGGATTCAAGATTGCAGGAAAGAGATACCCCACCGGTGGGGTTCAAAAGGAGATAGCAAACCAAAACCAAACCACTTCGAATCAGAGCGCATTAGTTAAGTCGCGAAGTTTGCCGGTTTTCGCGGATTCGCAAAAAGGGGAAGTTATCGGTAGAAGTTATGTAAAGTAGTATCTCCGTAGTATTGGGGAGATCATGCCGATCAGTAATCAGGAAATCATCATGGAAAGAACAAGGTCATCAAGAGTAGGACCATTTGATTCAAATCGACGTTCAAAGTCCCCAATGATCATACTTATCAAATCTTCATAAAGAAAGGCAGCATAAAAATATGATCTTTTACAGTATATAATTTAAATGGAAAAAAGTGACATTTGACACCAAACATCACCTGTACGAACCAACACACACCCCCAACAGAGAGCAAAGTTTGTCATTATTTGTTGTGTTGGTTTTTCCATACGGTTCCCTTCCGCTTTTCCGCTTCCCTTTTGAGCGGGTAAACACATTTATGGTCTACAGTAAGTATGCACGCGGCAAGTGCTTCTACTACTTCGAAAGCCATGTAAACATTCACGAACACACGTGCAGATAAAAAACAGGTCGCACGAAACGGAACGATTAACGTAACGATTTGTCTACTGAAAAAGAAAACAACACACGGGTTTGGTGGGCTTGTGTCACCGTAGGACGTCACCAACGGCAAGGTCTTGCGAGAAAGAAGAGCTTTTTTAAATTATGCTATGAACCCTTTTTAACTGAGCAACATATAATGTTGCTATCAATTTTCTTAAGCTCATTCCCCTGCCTGCGATACACGTTGTAGCACCCTTCAATGGTTATTGGTCCGTTTTTGTTTGCTTGTACTTTGTTTTTCTTATTATATTTGTGTGTTTCCCTCCCCGTTTTTTTCTGCACGAGCCAGCTCCTTAACTTTCTTCGCTTTTCACTGGCACAACACACGCCGGCACAAGCACTCCGAGACGCTGAGAGGTCCCACTTTTGTTTGGCCGTTTTTTTTGCATTCGTACGGGGTGAAGGGAATTGAAATGTTTTGCTTTTCCATATTTCTGTCACCGGATTTTGCCTTTTATTTCGGGTTCGACACGAGTTTTTTTTGTTTGTATTCCACCTTCTTCTACTGGTTGGGAATTTCCACCGGAAGTGAGTGCTTCCGTTTTGGAACGAGGTACGCGGCACCAGTATCACCCGTCGGAATGTCAAAGAACCAGTCAGAGTAACAGTCGCACTCACAACACATAATAACCCGCAACGTTGGATTGTGTCGATGGCAAGTGGGTAGATAAGAGAAAAAAATTGACGAATGATACGTACGAAAGACTTAAACGATCGCTTGCGAACGGAACCGCGACGAACAGAAAACACAGAGTGCGGTAATGGACGACCACGCTCTGCGCGCACGGACTGTGTTGCGTACACTGATCACGGGGCAAGATCGCGCGCACCCGAACCGTACCCGCCAATGTTCGCGCGGACGTAAAGCTATTGGTGGTGGGGATGCTGCCCGCGACGGTGGCCCAGGTCCGTTCCGAATCAGCCGATTCCGAAGGGCGTCGCAAAGAGAGTGAGAAACGAAAGACTCAAAGACACGAACCCGAACATCGGCGAACAACAACAGCTCCGGCGGTAGGTGGTTAATGTGTGGTTGTTGACTGTGAAAGGTGTACACGGTGGCTGTTGGCATCGCTGGTAGGTGGGATGGCATCAGCCTGTCTGCGTTTGCGTACGCAAAAGCCCCGTTTCTTGCATGTACGCTGGTTGGCGGCGTGTGATAGACGATAGACGTATGGTTCAAATGGTTGCACATACACGGACGACTGGTACGTTACTACAGGCCGTTCAGGATGCTCGAGAGAGGTGCAGCGAAAAGTGCATTTAAATTCATAATTAGATTCGAGAATTCGTTCGAGGACTAGGATATCAACAAAAAATTATTTTCGATGTGGTCTAATCATAAAAGAGTAAAATTAATTTTAAACAAACGACTAAGCTTAAGTAACTTCTCATTTCACCCTTCAATATCATCAGCTGAGCATGTGATATCGTGTCATTCGCTGTGTCCAACACAGTACGCATACATCTATTCAGACTTCAGAGGTCCGGTGGGGGAGTTGGCAACGAGCTAAAAACACGATCCCCCCATCGACTAGGAATCGTCCGAGAGATACATACCTAACTTGAATTTGCTTTCTTCCTGGGTATCCTTCTCTCATTGCTGGGATTATAGTCACAAATCCTCTCTTTTGCTCACGAGTCACGAGCAAATATTCGTACCGCCAGATGGATGAAGGCACCAAGAGGATGCTGTATGGCTCTTTGCAGGCAGCCTCCAAAGATCGCACTTGCATCGCGTCTTGCAAACCCAACCGAAGAGCCATCGAGGAGAGCAACCTCTTGTAAAGTGTAGGCAAATAAAGTGCAAGAGAAATATTTATCTAACCGTGTGTTTTTCCCACCACAGCAGCAACAATGTAGCGTTGCTGTGATTGCAACTGGCAAAGAACATCTATGGAGTGGCTTTGGAGAAAAAGTAAATTTGACGCAAGATTTATATAGAATTTTGCATTAGTAATAACTATTGTGTTACTGTAGCCTTTAATGAAATTGTATATCTTTGAAAGTATCCATATAAATAGCAAACGATCAATTCATCTCCAAGAAAATCGCGTTTCGATCATTGAGCAAATAAAAGCTCGACAACTTCGACTGTAGTCATGCGGCAGGTCTCACACAGACACACTCGTAATAAACTGCCCACGAATAATTGGTACCTTAGCAACAAAGTTGCACATTGCACTACACCTCCGTACTACCAGGATGGATGTGATGGGATGAGTCGATAAGTCTTTCCTGGTACTAAACACAACGGTGGTGGACGGGAAGTGATAAACATAACTTGCCGTGAGAAGAATACTGTCGGTGGGCTTCAGGAAAGCGTTGTGTAAATTGTAGTGTTTGTTCTTAGCGATGTTGAACAATAATAGTAGAAGAGTGGATCATGCTTTAATCTTTCTTTAATCATGCTTTAATTTTCTTACAATTTAATAAAAAGAAAATATTGTGAAACAATCGAAGCTAAAACACTAAATACTAAACTCTCGTGATCAATTCTTTCTATGTCAATAAGTCACGAAAATTGTTTTGGCAGTTAGATATTAACTACTAACATACTAACATACACTACCGGGGAGCGGCCCGGTGGTGTATGTGATAAACGGCGCCTGTCCACACGGCAGGGCCGGGTTCAAATCCCAGCCGGGTTCAAGCCAGAAATGGCCGGCGTGACCTGTGTAAAGTCGTTAAAAGCCAAGAAGAGAGATACTAACTACTGTCCGGTTCTACTTAAAGTGCAATGTTCAAGCGTAACCAGAGGCCCTTAATTCAAAATTAACAGCATATTTTGTTTGCCCATTTCATCATTAACCAGAGCTCATCGATTAAACAAATTATCGGCAATAAAAATGGTACTACCTTGCGTTCAAGGTTTTCAAATGTTTACTGCGCACAGCAATTCTAATAGCCAGAATACTTTCCTGGTACGGTCACCCTTTTTTTACCGATCAATTTCAACTCCATTCGAAGCGGATTTTATCCCTCCCTTTATGACTTGTCGACACACTTGTCACACAATCACTTTGTTACGTTTGTTTGAGAAGGGTGCCATATTTCCTTGCATTAAAAAAAATCTGCTATGGAATGGACGCGACACTGCTGGTCACCAACTTTCCTGTGCACCGTTACGCTCTCCCACAGGGCTAAAATACCGGTGTGGATATGGATATGTCGGTTTGCAGCGCGGAATAGAACAACCGGCCGCGTATGACAACGATGCTCATTAACCGTTAACAATGAACGCATCCGTCCGAAAATGTCGCCAGCCCTAACTGTTTCCCGGCGGTGTGGTCTAGAGTGGTTTAGCCATCGCTTACCGCCTGCCGCTTGGTTAACATCATCGCCGAGTGAAGATGTCAAGGTCGACGGTGCTTTGCCTGACGGTTCGGCTGGAACGGAGCGAAGGAAGCCGTTTTCCTTGACGCTATGGAAATTGATGCCCGGTGTGCCGATGTGGCCCGACAGGCACACTAGCGAAAGTCCAACTGTGTTGCTGATGATCTAACCTTCTCTCGCGCGCGTTTGTCGCTTCCCTTCTGTGTTCGCAGTTAATGCGAACCTGACACCTCGGAACTAATCCGGCCAACTGTGTGGAATGTGTAGAATGTCGGCAAGAGATAGTGGCGATCGGTGCACGCTCGCGCACTCATACTAAATGGCCGTATCCGTCGCTAAGCGCAGCGCGTACCATTAGTGAGATCCGGCGTTCGCACCATTTCCTTGATATTTCAATCACCCCGGCCCGGATCGTTAGAGCCGCGCTCGGCTAAAAACCGTGTGTCGTGTGCCCGCACTGGAATCGTGCTGGAGACGATACGATTTCAGCTGACCTTTCAGTTCAGGTGGCTCACACGGTGCGCGGTGACTTCAATTCGCACCAAGCGACGAACCTTCTCCTTTTTCGCCGGGATGGTATTGATGTGTGTACATCAAGACAAATATTGCGCCGTTGGATTTATGAAATGAAATGTGGTACAATTGGGATAAGAAGAAGACGATCTATTGAAGTTAAAGTCCTTCGTGGTAAAACACACAAAAAATACAGGACGCGAAAAAAATGGACTCCATTGTCTTAATGTCATATGTGTAACATTTGAACTTAAGTTATGTAAAAGTAAAAAAGGATCAATAAACATCAAAAAGACAGAAAGATCAATCAACCTTTGAGCGATTTGTTGCGCAAAATCTCAACTACCCCTTAAATGGTAAATTATTAATTATTTCAAGGTAAATCATCCATCAAAGCTCCCGATATAATCAAGCCACCAAACAATCCCTATCCATTCGATCGCATAAAATAATGCACCTATCATGTACTGTGTTGCGTTCCAAAACTTGTTACTTTTCGACCAACAAGTGGACATAAATTAACTCGCAGTAACATAACTCAGCGCACATTATGTGGCCATTGTGTGTGGAAAAGAGCAAGAATGCAAACTGAATCGCATGAAACGATAAAAAAAGGGAAACGAAACTAACCATTAATGGTGAACATTCAGATACAATTAAAATGGTGATTCACAATTCAACATCAAACAAATATCTGATTCTATTAAATCAAAATCGTTGTAAACATGTGCGCTAGAATGGGGTGCCTTTGGTGCTTCCTGGAAGCAATATATTCTTTGTAATTATATTCCTAACCTCATGAGGTGTGACTTTTGTATATAAAATGGCGAGAGAATAAAAAACGTTCCACCGTGATGAATCGGCAAACAACGCACGCATCGAGAATTGATCACGCTTGACGGTGTCTTTTGGGATATTAGCGCGAAACTTATACTACAATTAAAACCAAATCAATTGCACAGTTCCTGTCATTCTCCGGTGGCTCTTTAGACAGCCATTTGCAATTAGTATCACATCTGTCAACTGTTAGATCCGTGGCCCCCCCCATGAAGGATGTAAACACATACAAACACCTTGGGAAGGTGTTGAAGGTAATCTTATTCGAGGTCTACTAACATTTAATTCAACGGCCAAGTCTCCGAAGGCTATTCCTATGAAGTGAGACAACAAAAGGCAAACGTCGAAAACATAACCTTAAATAATCAACTCAAATGACAATTAAATTTGTCCGATTAATATGCTAACAAACGTTTGTACCTTTTTTGATTGTAGCCCACCAAGATCACCTTTCTAAGATCGCCAACGAACGATGCTGTGGTTAAAACTCCCAAACCAGACCCCACCACCGAACCCTTCCTCCCACCGACCACACCCACACATAACGGATGGAAAGGGTAGTTAAACCCATTTATCTTGTTGTTTGTTTTTTTGACTTTTAAGTTGTGGTATTTTAGTAGCTTTGCGATTTACCATTTGTTTCCTTCAACCGTACGTTTTGCCATTCTGTTTTGGTTCTGTTCCTTTTTCGGTACTGTTGCTTTGTGATTTGTTTTGTATACTTTTTTGTGCGTTCTCTACTTCAAACCTGACTTTTATTACTTTTGCCACCCGGTGATACTTGTTATTACTGGGCTTTATTATTTACACAAAAAAAGACTTCTCTTCGTTTGTCTTTAAGGCTCTAGCCAGCCGAATGTGTGGTACAGTTACGGTTCGGGTGTGTTGAAAGGGAAAATAAAGCACCAAACCGCGTGTGGACAAGGTTGAATTTTCATTTCATTTGCCTCCGCGTCAGGCTCCGTGCTGGGCTTTGGGAGGCATGTGTATCTCCACCCTTCCACAAACAGACGCGGGATTCAAAATTAGTTAAAACACATGCAATACACCACGTCAAGGTTAAAATGGTGCAATTTTGTGTGTCTTTGCTGCCCTAAATTACGTCTGAGGCGATGGTATACAAGCGCCAAAATTGGGTATCTTACCCGTGTAACCATTAAACGCGATCAATTAGTCAATGTCGTTGAAGTGGTTATTTGTGTTTGTGTGTGCCCGATATAGAATGTTTCACCCCCGCTGGATTTCTAGGGGGAATAAAGGACAAGGAAGTAAAAAAAAATGTACGGATACCCTTGCTCCAGTAATCAACCATATTGAGGTGTGGTGACCAGACCTTGAAGGGTTTTTTTTAAACAATTTGAATGATCCGCTCCCGTTAACAAATGAAACAATTTAAAAGTAAATTTTCTTCCATCCCATCGCATTCAAATTGAGGATTAAGTCACACTAAGATAAGGCGTGACTTTTTTTAAAAACTCTTTTAAATACCACACGTTCGCATGGGCGGTAGCAAGAGCATGATGAGAAAGTGATGTGACGTAAAGTACGAAAACAACAACAAAAGAGCAATAGAATGCCATTTTACGAAACAATCAAATATACTAATCAGCTCCTAACAAGCGCTTTTATCTCTCAATATCATCCCCTCACAACCTTCCCCCCCTCATTCTCCATGCAGCAACAACAACCCAAAAATACAGGCGGGTACGTAACAAATGGACCCAAAATACGAAAGTGCGTCCAAAATGAATGAATAAAGGGTCTTTCGTTTCGTTTTTTTTTTCTAGCGTATCGAGTGCCGTTAATTGCCGGTTCGGCAGACCATTTCCATCAATCGCTGACGGAAATGGTCCATTTTCAATCAGCTCACTTCCGAGCAGCAAAGATTCGAATATGATAAATTTGTTCCACCTCCGTGTGGTAGTACACATTCACGCACAACGCTGAACAGTGACATATAATGGGTTTGAAAAATGAAATAAAAATGATAAAAAAAATAAAACAAAATTAATTTTTGATGATAATAAAACAATCTATTAGGATGTTTATAAAATAATATGTTTCCTTTGCATAGTGACATAAACATAAAAAATATAAGTACCTATTGAGTTAGTTAATATTTCCCAAACATTAAATACACTGTTTCTACCATAACATTAGTTCTAGTGCATATAAACAAATAAATAAATTCTTTTATAAAGAAAAAATAAATTTGAAATAAATTTTAGTAAATAATTTACTAAAACATCGCGTTTGACAACTCCGTACGTAATGTCATACAAATAGTACACATTACTGGTTTAGTATATGACAGAAAATCTTACGAAGTTAAACTTGTGTGTTCACTACTTTGTTCTCGACACAGTGAATAATCGATTATCCTGATTATCCGTGCTGCTCGGAAATTAATTGCAAAACCGATGACAAACACACTTAAAGCGATCACTCAAAACATACTTTATATACTAATATTTATCCAGATGTATCTATTATCCGTGTTATTCGCTTATACATTGCAGTAGACGATATTAGACGTTATACAGTATGTTGTCAAAATAAATCATCTAGTTCAGTTAGTTAAATTTTAAACAGTATACCTTTAAATGACAGCGTATTTTTAATGGGTTGTTTTAATTAATTATTTAATGTGAATAACTCTTATCTCTCCCCATCATTTCCCACTATCAAATCCCCAAAAAAAAGAAACGTTCCGCACACTTTATCCGTTTCATTTTCTAACCATCATTCCTCTTTCTCTCGCTACCGAATTTCAACACACATCGCAACCGGAATGCGTTCACATCGGCGGAGAAAACAATTATCACCGAACATATTAATTTATGATAACTATGATGTGGAATCTCCAGCTCCCACTAATTGAACCACCCTGCCCCGGCAATGGGTTATGATTGAAAAACGCAACGAACGATGAAAACGGTTTCGGTGGACGAATTGTTTTTCCTTTCATCCGGTCAGTTACGCTCGCCGTCGACCGTCGATACGGTTCCCACGAGACGTACGATAGGGTAGGTAGGTGGTTTTGGGCTCTTTAGGTATAGATCTAACACCCGGCTAATGAGCCAACAGGGAAGTGATGGTGGTGGTGGAGCTGGTCTCAAAACAAAAAAAAAATGTTTCCATCTCAAAAGTAACCAAACACAAAAAAAGGTAAAGAAACAAATAGTTGAAAATAGTGTGTCTTTCTCTCTCTCTTTACTTTTGCTTTGGTTCACTGCATGTCCACTGGTCGGAAACAAAGAAAAGAAGGGCACTTGCTGATCAAGCTCACACACAGATCGTGATCGGCACGTTGCGTTTGTTATCTAATACTCTTTTTACGTTATTGTCCCGTGGTGGTCCCGTATGGTGGAAATTCATTTTCGTACTGTCCATCAACAATCAACGTTTTTGGGAGGTTTTTTTTCGACTTGGATTTGCTTTCTTCATTTTTCAGACCCATTGCCAAACCAATAAGGGTCTGCCTTTGGTTCGGCATAACACACACACACACACACACACATGCACAAGAGAAAGATGAAGAAAAAAAGTCAGTCATAAAGCTCGGGAATGTCTGAATGGAAGACTTTTTGGCTAAGAAGCTAATGGTACCGTGATCATAATCTGGTGGTCAGAGATTCCAAATTGACGAGATGTCCAAATGATCGTCTAACGCACGAACCACCCTTCCCACCTGCCCCCCCGCGGGAGCATTATCTAACCGCGTTTGTCAACCGAGCGAACAAGAAGGCGTCCGGCGTCCCAACCAAATTGGGCCCAACGCTGGTGGAATCGATTCTGGCATGGAGTGGAGTGTAATTGAAAATTCAGCCCCATTCCTCACTCACCATCTCGAAAACATAAAAATGTCCCTTGTGCAGTACGCAGTTTCATCACGTCCAGCCAATCCAATGGACAAAATTGAATCAATGAGGAGAAATCTACTATTTACAATTGGACGTTCAATTTAGTGCCCTCGAGATGCCCTCGGTCCAGCCCGGTGATCAGAGCTGCAGCAAGAAGATGTACATATTATTTAACTTTACCTGATTATTGTTTCATCAGCCCTTACTCCACCCGTAGCGAAGACGGCAAGAGGCGTTAAAAATCAATTAGACAATTTACACCTGTCCGCCCGAACATCAACGAACGACGCGTTTTTCGCGTGTTGCGTGAATTAACCTCACATCCATGGCTAGCGATTATTCGGAGGTGCTTTTGAGGGGCAATTGATTAGTAGCGGCTAATCGATAGAAAAGAAAGAGTGGAAAGCAGAGCGTGAGCAACGCCTTTTACTAAAACTGAAGTCAGACAACTTACCAAAAACATTAGAAGGTTGATTAAATTCGGTAGCTAGGATTGTCCTGACGAGACAAGGTACGGAAAGGAGGTGTTTTGCTGGTGAGCTGGACAGATCTTAATGCGACAAGATCGTGCTGCATAGATAGCTTTATGTTCGCAGATCGTTTTAAGGAGTTATGGCCGCAGGCTTAAAAGACAAGACGCATTAGGTGTGCTACAAAGTTACAAAGAAATTGAAGTCTGAAGAAAAAGATTGTAATGGACCCTTCTCAGGTTCCAAAAATTCGGAACAATTTTCAGGATTTCGTTATCGATCACCAGTTTCATCAGTTGGCGAGATATTATTGAGGAAACATTCACAAGGATTGCAAGTATTCTTTGGTCCTAATGAACTTCGCCGTGAGAATTAGACATTCTTCACAACTTCTTCAAGACTTTTACCCAATTAAAATCCTCTACAGTTTGTTGTCATGATGTTGTCTGTTCAAGAGAACAAAATTCTGTACAATTTGTGATTCAAATATGAGTCTATACATCAGCTCTTTTCTAGACATTCTGTTTTTTTATTTTCTAGACATGTGTTGAGAAATAGCTGATATAAATAAACAGAATTACTCATTTCAACTGAATATTTTGAAACTTACGCACACACCTAACGCGATGATTTACTTTTAATGATGTGTTTACTAAACGGACTCAAATAGTCAGCTGCAAACCATCAAACCACTTTTGGGACGCCTCGGGGAAGGTTAGGAAGGTAAGTAGCAAACAAAAAATCTAACTCCAAATGAATGTTTTTTCGGCAGCTCGGAGTCATTTTTTTCTAAAACACAAACTCCACTTCATTACCGTACATATGTAGCAAAAAGACAACACCTTTGCCAGTTCATGTTAACTGCTTGTACAGCAGTTGATATTATGTATCGCTCCTCTTTACTACCTCTCTACTGATTACGATCCACCAACAGGAACAACGTGTTCGCACAAATCCTCAAAGAAGCAATTCTTCTGGCGATTAAAAAGCGATCACTTTCAATGTCGACATCACCATGTATGGGGCGGGCATGAAACACATTTCTCTCTCAGTATCATTCCACGACGATGTACCACCGCTCATGCGTACCAAATCACAACAAAATGGACACATGTACACCACCACCAAGTGGTCGGGAAAATTGAAAAGATTGAAATATTAAATCGCGCATTAAATCATTTGTGTCATGCCTTCGGGGTTTTACAAACGGGACACAATGGATACAGCCGTTTCTCGGAAGTCTATCCCGATCCCACGGGGACATTATTGTTCGAGTGATTACCCGTGCAAAGAGTGTACAGTTTCGGTAGCCCAACCCAACAAAACTTATGCCTGCATGCTTTAACGTCCAACAGCAAAGAAATATGCATGTTCCCGCATTGCCAACATTTTGTGTCCTTGCTCCAGTTACCCACGAGGGCACATATCATGTGCTGGTCGCAGACACAGCTTACAGCGAGCTTAATTTATCGGTGTGTAAAATTGTTTTCGCTATAACAACAACAACAACAACCACACGGGACCGTCACTTGGGTACTTTCACACGCGTTTCCGTACAGCAACCACACCTTGCACCAGGGCTGAAGTTCTGACCAAAGCGTGTACAAATTCCAGTATCCAAGACCGGCGGGAATTGGACCGGGGAATCAAATTGCATAATTTCATTGCGAACGAACCAACGCCCGCTACACTTGAACGTGCCAGGGGATCTGTCTTAATAGCAGGCAAACGCATTTCGAAAACGTGCCGGGTTTCACTTAATTTCGCATTATAGATCATGTTAAAGGTAAAATTACATACTGACCGATACATCTGTTGCTAACTGCACCGCAGAACAGGAGACAAGCAACGAGATAATCGAAATCGAGATCCTTGAACAAAATCAATCTAGATTGGGGTTGGTTGGTTATAAACATGTGTTGTGAGCAAAAGCAACAACAAAAAAAACCTCTTCAAGAGCAACACGATAAATTGTACAACATTGATTAGTTGAAAGACGGTTTTAACAATATTATTAACGATCGGTTGTTTTTGTCCTGTAGGAACTATTTAAAATTGTTTCACACTAGACGACGGAAAGGCGTTTAATGACTTCTTCTAAACAATCTTTCTTCTATCTTCTATCAGGATATTTCGCGGTTTTGGTCTATCGTCCTCCTTGGGCTTGTACTCCTCTAAACTTTAATGAATAAACTGAGATCATGTAAATTCGTCAACACATTCCACAGTCCCACTTCGTAACCCAAACTCATTATCATGCGCAAAATCGACCTAGCCCTTCAACTGTTTTGCTACACATTATTTGCCTAGCAGAAAAATGCAACTCGTGTCCGATCTTCCACTAGATAACGCAAAGAAAAACATAAATCATACTTCACTTCCCATAAATACCATCTCATACTATGTTTGTTTTAGTTCGCTGCCGCGACAGTGGGTCCATTTTAAACAACACCATACACCCCCGGGGGGGCATTAAGCCATCCATCATCCACCCGCACTGTAAGGGTTAATTGTGTGGTACAAGTGTGGCATGAGCTGCAATATAAAATATCATATCTCGAGAACGAACACCCGATCGATTGCAAACGCGAGATCGAGATCCGACCTGCCAACGCCTGACAGTGACCTCATAAATCACGATCTCTTCCACCGGACCTCCCTTTTTGGCACAGATCACGCAAGAAATGGAACGCCGCATTGGAAGAACCGGGCCGGATTGAGTAATGAAGAAACGGTTCATCTAAACATGATGCCAGATCGCTTCGCGGTACGGGGTTGCGGTGTATTGTCTTATTGCCTATTTTCTCTGACCAAACCCAATTTCACCCACCCGTAAGCGTGAGCCGCAACGGATCTGGTTGCGAGGTAAGTTTCTGTGGGCCCGGTTTTAATTCGATTACATATTAAGTTATCAAATAGTAATACTGCATCCTTCGTACCGGCATTCCGGCGACGTAATCGCCCAATTTTATGCCTCTTTTCGCATACTCACCGGCCCCATTCAGTCGCCGGCGCGTTCGTTTAACAAACCCATCACAATCGGCAAAGTAGATCTCGTTCAGCAGATCGATCGATCTGCTAATGAACGCGATGCGTTGTGGATGAGGAGGAAGATAATTTAACACCATAATCGCAGCTAATCGGGGTAAAGTGATCCAACCGAGTGTGCCCTTCAGAGCACAGCGTCACTTTTAAGTGGGCATCAACCGCGGTGCTTAGGGAAGCCTGTTTGCAAACACAGAAGGAGTATTAATTAATTAAGAGCCGAAACCGAAATCTTACATTACGATATCCCACTTACCGTAGCTCTGTAGGCACTTTGTTTTCAAGCGTCACTCTAGAACACCCTAACCTTAAAAATACCCAATTACCGTTCAAACGTTTGCCGTTTGTCACCTCCGTCGGGTTGTTTTTCGCACGACCTTACCGGTGCGTATACGCACACGCCGAATCGGTACCAAACCACGCCAGGCCACGCCTCGGACATTACGCAGGTTGCCCTTCACTTGGAGACCAAAAAAAAAGAACGGAACACACCCCGCCGGCGTCGACTTTCGATGGGATTGTATTGGCTTTCGTTTGTTTAGCCAAAAGCGGCACCTGCACGGCGTTGGCACTACGTTCAATTTGCCCAGGGACACTAACTCCGGCCACAAATAGAACACACACACACACACGCACTCCGGGATCGAAAATTGCAATCGATTTGATCTAATGAAAACATAAATCAAAACCACCGTACCGAACGCGGGTGCACGTACGACTGTCACATGAGGCTAATGAGGGGAGCACAACAGTGCAGTGGGGGAGCTGCCGTCGCCTACTTGATCGATCTTTGGCGAGTGGAGTTAATCCTATTTCTGACCATACCCGACGGGGGTTCACTTTCACACACTGAACCGAAACATAAGCTAGACAGGATGGAGCATGGCCTACAGATGCATTGATACTAATGTGATTTTTATTAACTAATCTGAACCAGATTGCAAACATACAAAGGATAATAGGTCAGGAGTACAAACGATCAAAAGGGGGAAGAGATATAAAAAAGTCTTTCCTGCATGACAAATTCGCATTAAAATAAATCAATTTTTTAAATTTAGCTAAATTACTCAAAAAAAGCCCTATAGCCTTAGGAAATTTTCAATTTTTTAGAATTTTTTTCTATTTTTTTATTCTTTTTTCTATTTAAAACATTATTTGAGTGAAAAGAAACCCATTGCAACCAATTGGCATTAAAATAAATCAATTTGATTTTTTTTGCAAAATTTCTCAAAAAAATAGCAAGGGGTACCCCTTATTAAATTTTCGAGTTGAAAATTTTTTAAAAAAAATTTCTCATTTTTTATTCTTTTTTTAATTTAAAGCATTATTTGAGTGAAAAGAAACTCATTGCAACAAATTCCCATTAAAAAACTTAAATTTTTCAATTTTGCTAAATTACTCAAATTTAGGAGATTGGCAAATTTATAGATATTTATTTTCAATTTCGTTATGAAGCATTTGTTGTATTGTAGAATTTGTTTAATTAGACGTGGATATTTCTTTCAAAATGAATTCAAAAACTCCTTCACCATTCTCATTAATCGGTTAACTGTTTCAGAATGGTAAAGTAGCTGTACGATGCACGCAGAATCTAAATCGAATGATCAATTAGTATAAGTATTGTATCGGTATCTGTAAAAAAAAGACATGAACTTACCGCCAAGAATGTGTCCAGCGACATGGAAATAAAGAAAGCTTGCATTTTCACAGGGCGATTGCTGTAGAGGATAAATATTTGAAGCATCCGATTCGTACCATGATCGTACCGATACCAATCACTTTTGTACGCCGACATCGACAGTTGATCGGCCTGTAACCAACCGAAAGAAACCAAATGTGTAAGCTTAACAAAAGAAAAATGGCCACGCAAGAACACTCACGCATGCATGTATCTCGTTTGCGTGCCAGTAGTACAGAAAAAGAATGGCCGTCATCGTGGTAATGTAGCAGATATCAATAAACACCTGCACGCCGGATGTGGTCATTGATGCTTCGAATAGTAACGCACACAGCAGTACGGAAAATACGACAAAGTCTAAGAAAACGGCTGCACGCGTTAGCTGCTCCAGTTCGCGTGTGAACGCAACCAAATTTGTCTGCCGTTTGATGCAATCGATTATAAGCGAACGACGTTCGTCGTTGTCCACATGTTCGGGAACGCTTGCTTTTGGTTTATCTGCTGGTCCGGGCGCATGGTAAAGGTCGAGAAAGCAAAGCCGATAATTAAGCACACTACACTCGGTACGGCCGTAAATCATCAGCGTAACCATAAACATGTGCCAGGAGGGAACGATCAGCTGTCCCACGTACATGATGTACAGCTGGATCAGATAGATCTCGAGAAAATGTTTATCCTTCCCATCCGCGGCAGGATACCAGGAGCGTAGAATCGATGTCGGATACTGCTGTTGGGGTATAGTATCATTCGAGATCAAACCGTCCAGATTAACGGTGGGCTCTTCGTACATCAGATACAACACCAACGAGTAGACACACATCATGTTGGCCGTTACAAGAGCGCAACACCAAAACACTACCGCAAGCCTGTTAAGATAGCGAACATTGCTCGTCACTATATCCTTCTCATCGTCCCAACCATCACCAAGAATCCGCTCGATCCCGACATGTGCTGCTTGAATAATGCTATTAAATCCTGCAATAAGAAACGGAACAGTTAAACATTCTAAAGCTCCAATCCCTTCTTCCGAAACTTACGTGCTCGGTGAAAGTAGAAGAAAATAATCCGAAAGATGGTGGTCGTAAACAGTAGTGTGGTGGCCGCATTTGCTGTCATGTCCGAAACCGATCCCCAAACTTGCCACAGATCGATGTACTGTGTGCAGTTGAACAGCACCATGGACACGGTAAAAACCATGCCACGGAAGCAGTGCGCTTTCTTGTACGGTTGGGAATGACCCAACAGTAGCCCGTAGTACTTTAAACCGAGAAGTGTTCGTTTAAGCAACGGGTTATCGTATACCGCGTCCGGCAGGATCCATTCTTCTTTGAGCTCCATCTTTCTTCTTTTGGGTCGACCGTATCGAGTCGTATGCCTTTATAAGCCGAAGGACGTTCGTTTGTTTGTTTGTACACTGATAATTAGCTATGATAATCGCGGCATAATTAATTACGATGCTTAGGCAATTAGAATATCCTTTTATGTTACATCCGAATGTATGCATAATGTATGTAAGAAAGACGGCAGATGTTCGGACTATTTCTTTCAAGTCTCTACTTGCTTTCCTCGTTACAGTTCAATAAAGGGTAAGTTAAACTATTTAATTATTCCTTCAAGTACTTAACAATATGTGGGATAAGTTGTTAAATAACCGTAAACTAAATTCCCAAATGGTGCGAAAACTCATAAACGAAAGCGTGTGACATGAATGATGACAAAAAATACAATGAAAATGATTAAATTATACAGCGTACACACTAAACATTTAAGCTACAGCATATCCACCCATGCTGCGTAATAACGACGAAATGCTCATTAACCAAAAACCTTCCGCTTAAGCAAATGCTACCTAATCCTTCGATTTTTTCTTCTCTCCTCCTTCTTGTTTGCTCTTCGCTTTCTTCTCTTTAGCATCAGCGCAATCATCTTCATCCGGACACTGTACATCAATTAACACCTTGCCGGTGCACTGTTTCTGCTGCACAAACTCAATCGCTTGATGAATTTTAGCTAGCGGAAAGATTTTACTAATATGTCCCGCTATCATACCCTCCGACCGCATCTCGATCGTGTCCGATATCATCTGCCGGTACGTGTCCACATCGGGATACTCGTACAGATCGAAATGTCGTACGTTTTTGATAAGTTTAGCTTTTCCTTCCACCTCTTCCGGTTTCTCGTCCTTTTCCTTCCGCTTGGGTCGTTCAAATTCTGGCAGTTCCGTTGGGAATTTAGAGGCATTGAAAAATGGATCAACTGAGATTAGCTGCCCGTTCGTAGGATCGACACTGAATTGAAGAAGGAAGAAGAAAAATAGTTTTAGAATACATTCCCTTCTCGGATTCGGTTACAACTTACAAATCAGCAAGCAGGTGAAGCAATCCTTTGCCCACCGCATCGTATGCAACCTTCGCCTTCTTGTCGCCCATCGCATCCTTCACGTTTTTGTAAAGCTTCGTAAAGTTATTCTTCGTCATGCTCACTACCTTGTGTGCTCCTTTTTCCCGCACCAGATCGGAACTGCTTTCCGTGTCGCACACTGCGATCACCGTTGCCTTGTACACGCTAACGGCCAAATCAATTGCCGCCAGGCCCATACCGCCCGGTCCTGCCGTAATGATTATCAAATCGTTTTCCTTCAGATTACAGTGCAAGGCGAACGTTAGCAGGGCGGTTCCATGCCCGTACGGTAAGACAGCCATCTCGCGCAGTGGCACCGACTGTGGAACCGTCCAAACGTCTCGATTTTTGACAACCGCTTCCGAAATGAGTCCTCCATTAGGATCCTGCAGATCGTTCATAACCACCACACGGTCGCCACGGTTGAAATGATGCGGATTTTCCTTTCCGATGTCAACGATTTCGCCGGAAAATTCATGTCCGGGAATGAACGGCAATGGAACGTTTATTTCTGCATGTTTTCCGCCAATGATTTTAACGTCGGTAGAATTCAAACTACAATAATGCACCTTCACTCGTACCTGAAACAATGATGAAAATGTTTAGTATTGTGTAATTAAAACAGGAAAAATTGCTCAGCTCAATTACGCCCTTTGATTACCTCATCACTTTTCAGCTTTTCGATCTTTTTTACCGTTTCCAGTACGAGCGGTTTGCCTGCTTCTCGTAATACCGCAGCTCTGTGGGCATGCCGTATTAAAAATCTACCACTCTGCTTGCTGTTGTTTATTGAAATTTCGCATATTTTACTCACAATTTTAGGTGTAATCGTTCTAAACATTATGCGACCTATGTTTGTTTAGCAATGTACCGCTCGGTTATTAACAATAACAAAACCAATGACAACTTTGACAGCTCTTTCCAAGCCGGCTTGGATTCGTTTGAACATGGTGGAGCACTTCCTGTTGAATTTTAAAATTGCACAAGACACCAGATGCTTTTTTAAGGTTTTTTTGTTCCTCTGAAGATACATGTTTTGCTAACTACATTTTCTGTATGGTAAAAACATATCTAAACTATGTAAAAGTAAAATATTGGCTCGCTCCACTGTTCAATACTAAATTCAAAACAACACACAACCAGGCGCCCGCTTTTGCGCCATCGAAGTGAACAACATACATTCACACGTGCAACATAACTTCCCCTCTCATAAATTGCATAAACTTTGCTGGTGTGCGTGTAAGCAACTGGGGTTTGTTTTGATGCGGTAATCATCCCCCCAGCATCAGAAGAAACTGTACCAAAAAATATTACTGTAAGATTTAGCACCGAATTGTTTTTGCTCATTCATCTCCAACATTTTAATCACCCCCAAAACCCCCAACCACATGACCAACATTTCACTGTGACATATGGCCCCACTAGAATCTTCTTGTCCCCACCAGTACTAATAGATAAGCGTACGAGATTGCCTAAAATTATCAATTCCTTCGTTTGAATACTTGACGCTGTTGCTTTGGTGCGTGTGTAGCTGCCGCGGCACTTTGGAACAAGTCACTTGCGACGATGACGATGATCGCCAACATTGCTTTACGCGCTGGTACCAGTTCACGGCTGTCAAGCACCATCGTCAGTGTTGCCTTGGGAAACAAGTGTTCCAGTTGGAATTACGCACAAAGCGGTTCTTCAAGAAGGTAAAATGTTTTTCGAATCTTGTACATATTAGCAACATCTAATGTGTGATTGTGATTTTTTTCCCAGATTTATCTCCCAATCCACTTCTAAAGCAATGCGTTTCGTTCAGTATCGTACAGCGGCCACGGGAGACAAGCAGCGGCTCGGTGTCTTATCGGAAGATGGTACGCAGGTATCTGACATTTCTGAACGATATGAAGGTGACCTGATAACGTTCATCCGATCTGGTGTTTCGCTCGATGAAGTGAAAGCGGCCGTCTCTAAGGCAAGCCCGATTAAGGTGGACAGCGTGGAACTGCTTGCTCCCGTCACCAACCCACAGAAGATTCTGTGCGTCGGTCTCAACTATAGTGGCCATTGCGAGGAACAGAACAAACCGATTCCGAAGGAACCGATGTTCTTTAGCAAATATGCGACGACCGTTGTTGGCCCGTATGACAACGTGATCGCCCACAGCATATCCGATGTAAGGCGACCAGAGCGAATGGAGTTACTTTCCTCTTGTGGATACGTTTAATTTAAGTCGATAATTTCTCTCCAAACGGTAGCAAATCGATTGGGAAGTAGAGCTGGCTGTCATCATTGGCAAGAAGGCCAAAAGTGTGACCAAAGCGAACGCAATGGATTATGTGTTCGGTTACACGGTGGCTCAGGACATTTCGGCACGCGACTGGCAGAAGCTGCGCAACGGTGGACAATTTCTGATCGGTAAATCGATGGATACCTTCTGTCCCCTAGGACCGGCCGCTGTTCACAAGTCGCTGGTAAAGGATCCTCACCAGCTGGCGATCAAGTGCAGTGTGAATGGAGTGGAGAAGCAAAACGGAAGCACGAGTGAGCTGATTTTCCGCATTGACGATATCATTGAGCGGGTTACACAGTAAGTTCAATCGGTTCCCAGTATCGGATTGTATACATATGTAACGTTTCCTTACCGTCATAGGTCCATTACGCTTCTTCCGGGCGATGTCATCCTGACGGGAACACCAGCCGGTGTCGGTATGCATCGTAAGCCGGCCGAATTTCTTAAAGCAGGTGATGTTATCGACAGCGAGATTGAAGGTCTCGGTAAAATCAAGAACAAGGTCGTAGCTGACTCCTAAAACGATACAGAAGAATTAAGATACCGGTCCCACAAGCTGCCATATTACGTCGTTACGGGTTTTGAATGGGATGAGACGTGTAATGAAATATTTACGATTCATATTTGATTTTACAATTCGGATGCAAGTCTTCCGTTGATGGTAGCTGGACACCCTAAATACACACTTATTATTCACTGGTAAATGGTTTTAATTATTCAACTACATCCGTTCGGCACGATGGCATCGCTCATTGCTTCAGTGGCTTTCTTCTAGTGTACACAAATTCCTCCCTGGTATGGTACGGTGCGTATGGATCGTTGATGTAATGCCTGGGACGCTTCCAGTACTTGGTTACCATCTTATCCAGCAGCGTAGCCTGCGTCCCATTCACGAGAACGTGCTGCCGTAGACGACGCTTTCGGTTCGCTCGCTTTCGCCACATTTTCTTATGCCGTCCCGAGATGGTCCGTATCCAACCACCCCAATCCAGACGCTTGAATCGCTTAACCACTGCTTTCACTGTCTTTCTTTTGCCTTTCCGCAAGGAAAACTTAATCACGGTACGACTAGGTTGCGTTTGTAACACCGGAGATTTAGCCATGGCATCAAGCAATCGGAGGGATGTAGACGGTTCCGTGGAACACGTGTTGTTCGGTATCCCTGAGATCGTGTTGCGAAAGGAAGGAACCGCATCGTTGTTCGGTCGTACAAATATCGAAAAATTACGCCCCGATTGAGATGTAAGCGCGGGGATCACCGGCGGAACTCGACTAATGACGGCTCTTGTTTGTACCACTTGGCGTATAGCTAAAATGGGAAAAGGAAAATGATATTTTAAACCACATAACAAGGCGAATTATCTTCTTACAAAACACTCACCCAATGAAGCTATACTCCGGAACATTTCCTTTGATGCTTTCTGTATTCTTTCTGGCAAAATGCTTCACAAATTTTCCTCAAAACATTACGAGCTTCTCACGTAAGTATCGGATTGGCGTATTTCACGTCCATTTCTACCACTGAATGACATCTGTCACAGTTCGTCCGCCGCATGCTTGCTATTTGTTTTTATTTTGGAAATCTTCACAGTTCGGGTTTCCAATTTTTCACTCGCTTCCTCGCGATGGCTCAGGGAAAGTTGAAATTAAAATCGAAATCAGCACCAAATGTAAAGAAAGGTGCCAACAAGAAGCCGGGAACGGCATTTAATAAACGGAAAAGTAAGTGTTGCTGTCGTGAAGCAGATAAGCGAGAAGAGTTTGTCATCTTATTTTGAATTTTTGCAGATGCACCCATTCAGTCAAAGAAACACAGATTCGAAGAGGCACACAAACTGAAGCAGGTTATTACGAAAACAGTCAACAAGAAGAACGAAGATGATATAAGGAAGGTTGCGTATGAAGGGCAGACGAAGCTCAGCCAGGCACAATTAGCTGTGCAGGAACATCATCGGAAACAGGCAGAGAACAACGGATCTGAGGCAGGTACTTCGAAGGGCAACTGAAGATGAGCTCAAGGTTTCATGGTATTCTGTAACGTCGTTCATCACACCGTCTACATGTTTAAATATGAAGATTTACATTAAAGTGTAAACAGCAAGCGGTTTGAGAATAAAAGATGTTTATTTAACTGTAAAGTCTTATGTTAGAGCTGTACACGACCATTCATACCTTGTAGAAGCAGTTTCAGTTCTCTGAATGGAAAGCACTTGTAAAAAGATCAATTTAAACCCGTAACATTCCCACCACATTTTAAATGAGATCCCCATGAGCGATAATCTAAACGGACAATAAAACACAGTCAATGTATTCCGGTTTATATTCTAAGCAATCACCAAACCGACAATACCATGATATAGCGGAAGTGCAATGCTTAATGCATGGTTTATTGTTTATCAGTTCAGTTCATGTTCAATTGTACATTATAAAATTTACCTGTGGCTGCATCGACACCCGATGATCCACTGGTGTAGTAAGATAAGATCACCTGTTAGGCTTTTATACGATACGGAGAGCATTTACTTCTTCGCAAACGATATCTTCATTGCGTGGGTCGGTGTAATCTTGAATCCCTGCAGTGCTTCCCGTGCTGCACCACTCTGCAGTTCCGTCGCAAACTCGACGAACGCAATGTCGTGCCGATTCGGTACCAAACGAACCTCCTTGAAGCCCGGGAATTGATTGAACAACATAGACAGCATCATCTCGTTCGTTTCCTCCGGCAGGTTCGTAAGGAACAGGATTTGGTTCGGTGGTTGCTCAGCAGTGGCCGAATTGTTTGTCGCTCCCACCTCGCCGGCATTTTTCAATTTCTTTGCCTTCTTGTCCTCCGTCTGCACCGGTTTCGGTTGCTTCACGCGCTTCGGTCGCTCCTGGAAGGTTCCCTTCAGCTTCGCAATCATATCACTATCGGATTTGGAATAGTTGATGCGCATCGGTTTATCGTAGAAGGGGAATCCTTGCATCGTACGCATCGCATTCGTTGCGCTGGATATTTCCTTAAAGATGATAAATGCTTGGCCGCGCATTTTCAGCGTTTTGTACGCGACGATATCGAGGATTTGACCGAACTGGGAGAAAATAGCGTAGAGTGACTTTTTCAGCTCATCCTTGTTGATTTTCTCGTTCAGGTTGTTAATGTAGACAGTGTGATTTGGTCGGATATCCATTTTGATCGCTGCACTGCACTAAAATACAGTAATTTTCTGTAAATTCGATTTGTTGCAAAAATGTGCCGCTTCAAGAAAGGACGCTATTTTTTTTTTGCTCTTTCGGATGAGTATTGTCAAATAATGACAGGCAAGCAAAGGGTTTATGTTTATAGTGCTGGGTTGAGTATGGCAAAGCTGAACCTGTTGTAAGAACAGACAAGATTTAAACATTTCAAACAAAAAAGAAATTCAGTAGTGTCTTTTAAATATAATTTGTAGTGCTTTATTTGGCTTCCGCATTTTCACATTGTTTTGCCACTGTTAGACGTTTTCAAACCGTCCTATTTCGCTTGTATACATCTACAGACAGATACAGTACGTAACATTACTACAAAGACATCCGTCCTGAATCGGGAGACGCATTTTTCTTAATCCTTTACCAGACCATTGAAGATTATTGATTCATAACTTCGTTACGATTCCCACGAACCCGGGATACACTTTCCGTTGAGAACGATTCAGGACTGTTTGAAATATAGCGATATAGTAACTATCGACCTATCGAGAATTCGCGTTGAACAAGTTTATCCCATCGCGAAATTCGAGCGAATATTTTAGTTGTATTACGCACAGTACAATTACAAAGCCGCTTTCATTTTCATTTCTCACAAGCTATCATTCCACATGTCGAAATCCTTTGCCTTTATGCTAGCCTGATAGTGTTTGCACACAACAAGACAGGGCTTAGGATCGTTTTGATACTCATTTAGGAAAGAATATTATGCTACATATAGTTCATGTTTCTTACACGTGTCCAATAAATTAGCGTGTGGATTTAGTTCCATCAAACGATATATTGCAGATAATAACAAAACATTTTTCTATGTTGTTCAATTACTGCAAGCGCTCATATATATTCCAAGAGACACCTAAAAAACCAATCATCTTTTTGCTTTGAAATTCTACATACGATCTATATGATACAGCTGGACTAATTCTGAAAAGTATATATGCTAGAAATTCATGCAATGATAGCAAATTTTTACTTCCAATCAATTTAAACAAAACCAAAAAACTTTAAATAAAAACAGGAAGCTAGCGTTCACGCTTTTGTGTGTGCCTGTGCACAGGTGTAAGTAGTGAAAAAATGCGTATCTTGCTAATTTGTATGTATCACAACGCTATAAATGAAGTTTTCCCTTGGTAAAATAAACGAGTGCATTACATTTCGTTATGCACCAATCCCGTGGCACGTATATTATCTTAAACTGGTGTCACATTCTATGTACACATTGTGCCATTTTGGGTATCATAATTTGCAAAAAAGAAGAATAATTCTAGTTTTTTTTTTGCGAGTAATAATGAACATCAGAACTGCTTAATATTTGCTTGAGTGACGACACCGTAACGAAGAACCCAATATCAAGTGTGTCCCCTAATGTACGCTCTTGTGTCGCGTAATGTTTCCTCTGGCTATTATTCCCGCCCTAGTGTGTGCTTGGTGCAATCGAATTTAATCGTTACCTGCCCAGACGCGTACGAAAGATAACCGAAGAGCAAATATAACCTTTTCTTGCATTTTTAATACATACGGCAGCCCATTTTATAAGTTCTCTATTTGTTACTCATCATCTAATGTTGTGTGTGTCTGTGTATGATTTAAGTTGAACATCAACTCTGCTTTAAACCTCTAAGCTTAATTAGAAAAAAATAGGTAAACGTTTGCTGGAGTTACTGCATACTCTTTCGCTCATTGTATGGTGTATCTAACCCCAGTGCGGCACCATGGCACCACGTGTTACAAACAAACTTAACCACTGCAAACTTCCGAATGATCATCCCAAGCATTAACCTGAAATTAAAAGAATCGTAGAATTAACGATCTGGATGAGTAACGAGGGCTATCTTCATTACCTGACATGCTCGGCTACAGTACCACTGATTGCCACAGCCCGCACAAACAAACTTAGCTTCCTGTTTCTTGCATCCCTGGCATTGTGGCACTTCGTTCTCGTTTATCTCGGCACCGCGACGTTTGCCTCCACCGTGCAGCGCACTCGAATCCCTTTGGCCCATATCGTCTCCCTCATCGATTACCAACCGATCGGCACTATCATCCGCTTCATCGTCCTGTAGGAATATACATGATCTCTATTAGTACATTTCTTGGCCAGTTTAAATGCAAAAGAAACAAATGTCTACATACTAAATTGTACAGTTGCTGCTCACGAAGCCTTTGCAGCGTTTGTTGTTGCTGTTGCTGCGTAAGAAACGTTTGCTGGAAATTGGACCCTACGACGGGCGTGATAGATATTTCATTGATGTTCTTCGATAGGTTCAATCCTCCGGTGAGGCTGTTGGTCTGTAGGTTAGCAAGCGCACCGGATGTTACGGTCGAGGATGACTGTGAATTCATCCGTTCCGGTACGGTAAGCAATCGGGCTAGCGTTGGCGAGAAGGTGTTGAAGTTCCCAACGGCAGCCGCTGCTGCTGCTGCTGCAGACGTCGTTTGGCCCGGCCGGTTTGCCGATTTGGTAAGAATTCCATGCAGAAGCGAGTTGGTGCTACTGTTAACGGCACTCAGATTCGCACCGGTTAGTGAACCATTGCCGTGGGACACATTGCCACCCATTACTTCCGAATGTGCGGTAGAGTTCATCACCGGATGAAGTGTTACCTCGGGCAGGGAGGCTTTAGACAGCAAGGACGATTGTTGCTGATGAAGGCTACCAGCCTGATGGTGCGGCTGATGCTGCTGCGGTGACTGCTGCGGAGACGAGACGGTGTTAGTGGCACCGGAGGTGGCATTACTGGACAGTAGCTGCAGGTTCGACAGCAAGCTCTGCTCGTTCTGGCTCATCTTGGCAAACTGGGCAAGCACATCCTTAAAGAACTGCTGGCTGCTGTTGGCCGCACCGGATGCGGACATCAGCGACGACAGCAGGTTCGAGCTGCTTTGGCTCGAATCATTGCTGGAGGGACGCGAAGTCTGTGGAGGCGCGAAGAGCGCGGAAAACAGAAGGGCATGGTAAGAGCCGATTGATTTGCCGATAGGAATTGGCGAATACCAGGACAATGAGATTGATGAGTGATGGGTGATGGGCAACATTAAATGAGAAGATGTGCAACCATTAAAACCGTACAAAGTATAGTAAAGTTATTGTAAAAGTGTAATAAATTTTCTAAGAAAGTTTGTAAAATCTGTGTTCATCGAACACTCTCGAGATTGAGAACTTCAAATTCAGTACAAGACGGTTGTTGTGAGTGATCGTGCCATTAGGATTAGTAATTAAGTTCTTACAGATATTACCCGAAAAGTATTAGGTGCACTTGTATTATATACCAGTTTGCCAAAGATGAGTCTGAATGTACGTTGTGCGTTGTCTGTCCCCAGCGTGCTTTTTTCTTCTTCTTTTGAACACACAACATATCTGCCATTCTTCCACCAATGAAACATGAATCTAATGCAACATAAATACAATACATACCTCGGCGGCTGCCAGGAGTTCCGATATACGGTTCGCTACACTATCCGTCGAGTTGGGACGCACATTTGCCGGTGATTTTCCACCAGACAGCGCGGTCAAACTAATGGCACCACCTTCCCCGTACGATCCGATATTATTGCCGGTCGAAGTACCGTTGTTGCTGGCACTGTTGCCACCGACATTCTTCAACCGACGTCCGCGCCGCGGTACATACTCCGGATGCTTCTGCCGGTAGTCCGCAATAATACTGCTCACATCCTTACGCATACCCTGCCGACCGATCTGGAGCTGCTGCTGGTTCGCTGCAATCGAGTTCGACCCGCCAGGATTGTGATGGCCGTTCAGTAGTGCCTGCGATGTAATACCGGCAAGTAGGTTAGTATTAGCAAACAGTGCAGCCTGCAGCTGCGCTTGAACCATTGCATCTAAACTGCCACCTACCGTGCTGGAATTGTTCGATCCGCTTGCTGTACCGGACGATCCTGTCAAGCCGGCCGACATGGCTAGATTGTTCAGTATCTGCTGATGGTTGCTGAGAATCGGTTTGGAAAGAATCTGCCGCTGGATCTGTACCGCAGCGGACTTTTCCTTCGCCACCTCGACCGCGTTCATGCTGGCACGCGCATTCAATATCATGGAAGTCGTGTTTGGCAGTGGTACCATCGTGACGGCATTGTTGCTGCTGTTGAACTGCGACACGAAGCTGTTCGTGTCCTTCGCGTTGCGCGCCTTGCTGGAAGTGTTTGCGTTTGTTTGGACGCTGTTGCTGCTACTGCGTCGGTTAGAGATCCGGGAGTGGTTACCGAAGTGGATACCTGACTTATCACCACCGTTTGTGGTACTATTACCACCGCTATTCGAAGCATGAAAGCCATAGTGCATCGAGTTCGTCACGGAAGCCGGACGAATTTCGACTTCCGGCGGTGGTGTTGGTGGACGCGGCCCAACGGACGATGATCGTCCACTCTGCTGGTGATGGTGCTGACTGCTTAGGTTCGATGAATCGATATGGCTGTACACCGACACCTCACCCAACTGTGTGTCCATTATACCGATCACGTGCTTTCGGCGATTTAGCCGCAACAAAATCTCCTCCTTCACCTTCTTCAGATGCAGCAAATTGTTCCACTTGATCTCCGTTTCACGGATCATATCATTGAGCGCCTGGATTTCCTTCACCAGCGCATCCGTATGACTTTGTATCTCGTTCACCGAGGTGTTTTGTGTCGTTTCGATGTAATCGTTCACGACCCTTTCATGTGTTTGATAGTTGGCTTCAACTTCTAGCTTTAGCTTCTTCGCTGGTTCGATTGGTTCTTCAGCATCGGGTTCGCTTCTGCCCGCACTCACCTGTCGATCTGCCTCGATCTCCACGGAACGTCTACGCTTTCGGCTGGCGGATGGATAAGCGAGTGTATCCGATTGTACTGCTTTCTGCGCGGAAGCTGCACTGTTACCTTCACCACGCGCATCAGAAGGTTTCTGTTTGGACAGATTTTGTGCCTCATTCGCATCACTTTCTTCTTCGTGCTCTTGCTTCACCTCCAACGAAGAAGATGCAGCTTCCTGCTCACGGTCCGCTCGTTTCTGCTGACCTTTTTTCTGATTGGTAACGGGTGTAGATGTGACAACGGTTTTATCGTGCATATCCACGCGTGCTTCCTTCGCTGAAGTCACAGTTACCGATGTGGTGGATGATTCTTTCGCAATACTAGTAACTGGATGCGCCTCGGAGGACGATGATTCGTCGCCTTTTTCCTTCGAATGTTCGCTGGTGGATGTTAAGTCAATGGCACTTTCCTCGCGCTTCTCTTTGTTCGAGATCGATGAGCTGTTTTCGACGGATGAATCAACGTCCATCTGGAATGTAAGATCGTCGTTGAACTCCTTCGCTTGTTGCTTTTCCTCATCCTCTTCACTGCCGGTATGTTCCATGAAATCATCGATCCCTTCCATCACATCATCTGCCGTAGGCTCGGCAATGGCCGTTGGAGAGGGACTGATTCGCTTCGTCTCGTTGGAAACCTCTCCCTTTTGGCTTTTTGGTACTACAGTAACAGTAGCGTTGCTTTCCTGCTTATCTAAGTCAATCATAATAGAATTTTCTTTAGTAGACGATGCATCACTAGCAACTTCGCTAGCCTTGGACGCCGTGTCGGTTGTGGTCCCTTCCGTAGCACGTGCCTTTTGTTCAGCCGCTTCCGTACTTGCGGAACTGTTCACTGTTGGCGTGATCGCGGTAACCGATTTCTTTGCCGAGGTTGAAGAAGATAGCACCGACACGGCATCATCGCTCGAATCGGCTATCTTTTCCGACACCTCGACCGCCGTTGCTGTCGGCATCTTGTCGTCCGAATTGGATGAGGTCGTGCTGGATATAGTGTCGGTAGGGTTTTCAACCGTTGCTGCTGCTACTTCTGCCGTATCACTTGCTGGTTGTTTCGGCAGTACCTTCGGATCGCCCTTGTCTCCGTCAACGGTAATGCCGTTATCTTTGGTTTCGTTTTGCTTATCCGTCGAAGTGGAAACGTGGCTGTTTTTCTCTTGCGCTTTGAAAAGTATATCCTCGCGCCCCGTCTGTTTGGGCGTGGCGAACGCAGAATGTAAATCGGTCGTTAATTTGATTGCTTTACAATCCGTAGACACCGCACGCGCATCGTCATTGTCTTCCATAACGTGCATACTTCGCCTGTTTAATCTAAAAAGTAGCAGAATAGAAAAGGAAATAAATTGTAATTAGTTTCAGACGCTTCGTTTTATTTATGTTGATATATGAGCGTAATGCGGTCACACCTTGCAGGTGTCTAAGGGCTTATTATCATATTTTTTGTAAGTTTGAAATAATCAGGAATCAGCAAATTCTTATATCCAATAATCCACTTCAGTTACAACGACCTCATTTTTTCACAGCCCGTTAACCCTCTGATATTAATCAACGGTAGCAGTTCATCAGCTAACAGACCTGTGTTGTTGCAGATATGCATATAACCACCCCCGCTCTTTTTCCACTCGTGAAGGCTCTTTCGATTAGCTGCTCAGCGATGGAAACCAATCATCACCGACAGGCGGTCCTTTGATCTTCGCACGCTGTAGCATACTTCCCGATCAAGCAGATCCTCCTCAAAGGCAACGCACAGTATCGTAACTGACATGGGATTGGTTGATTAGATTGCGGTGACGGTTACGGTATGCAACTGCACTACAAACATGCTACACAAGGACATTTTGATTAACATAAAAACGCACCACACTTGACGATCGTAACCGAACGATCGTATAAAGAAGTTAGGAATGCATATACACAACCAGTAGTGTTGGAATGCATCCGTTTTCGGAGAGACACCAGAAGCAAGGGAGTGATTTGAATATTGTGTGAAGAGCACCGTCAAACATGCTCACATGCTAGAGCATCCGCGTGGGAAACTAGAATTCTCCAAGGTCTTAGGCTCGGTGAAGGAACGCTTGAGCGGAATACATCTGGACGGGCTTACATCACATGCAGGCACCTTCACACGGCTGACCTTCGGGTGTAGTAACTACTTGCAACATTTCACGGGGTTATTGCTGTTTTTCAGAACAACCCCAAAACCTCACTGCACTCAACATGTGGAGCTGCTGCTGCTGTTGCTAAAGAGACCCGTGATAGCTTTATGTGGTGTTCCGAGCTGACACACTTTCTGGAACGATCGTGCCTCGCCGTCCGTTCAACTTTACGACCTACAGACGGCACACCGACCGTCTATTTGTGGAGCCGGGCCAATAAACCAATGCACCATTCATATATTCCCCTGACCTCGTTGTTCTCGGTGTAGCGGGCATGGGAGTATTCTTAAAGAAATCTTGGAGTCTTGTGTTTCGAGATACATTCTAAACCAGAGCGGCTTGTTTATGCAGTTGCGTTGTATGCTTTAACTGAGATCAAGGGAACTAACTACACTTCACCCAAGCTTCGTTGAGCATGGTTTTACAAATGTGACAAACTCACCCGATTGGATCGTTGTCACAATCCCGCGTGTGTGTTTGTAATTTCCACGAGGTCACGTGGTACTACTGTTGGTACTGTTGGATTCAGCTTCCTCTCTACTTTTCGAGTAGCCCGCTCGCTGCATTGTTCAACCTTGAGATGTACTTTTTCATCTCTTCTAATTCCATTCCCCGCGGTATTAAGGTTTCAGTCGCGTTTTGGATGTAATTCACAGACGACTATTGGCTAAAGCTTAGAGGGATCAGAAGATGTAAAGTACAATTCCAACTTCTTGGAACTCTCTTAAGCAGTGCGCACAGAACAGACCTTTGCCGACACATTCGCTGTACCATCGTACATGATTGTTATTCGTCTAATTCTAGCTTACTTGCAGGTTGCTGCAACCGCCCCCAAGCATAACCCTTCACCCGTCACACCGAAACCGAAGGTCCCAAACGCGTGCACTCAAGGGTTCCGCGCCAATTGAAGCGAAACTCCCAAGAACGGGCATTCGATTAGACAGGTTGTTGGCGCGGCGTTGAAGGCGATCGTATTACCAACCGTGTGGCCGACCCTGGAAACTGAGCGCATACGGTCCACCATGGCGTCAGGCGCATGCCCATAATCTCAAGCCCGCCACCATCTCTCCTTCCTGCTTCCTCACCATCCCTCCGATCATTCTTTCATGGGAGGTGCACAAAGGAAGATGCAGGCCGCTACAGTCAGCCAACAACTGGCGCGCTGCACTGGAGAGACAACTTCCGATCGCGATGAAGTCATGCGTCGACAGATTTTCACCACCAGATGACGGGTTGCGGGTAGCGGCTAGGTTCTCTGGCTAGTGGCACCGCACGTCCGTGGCATTTGACGAACGCGGGCCGTATATGCTGCAGCACATAGAGGGAGAGATTGTGCTTGCACACAGCACCACAGAAATGCCCCGGTAGCCTCGACATAGAGCGCAATCTAAGCACCACGGCGAAGGTTATCGAGTCAGCGCGGCACAGAAGGTTTGCACCGATCGGTACGTCGTGGGGACCGGGCCGGGTAGGTTCGGGTAGTGTAGCGATCGGTTTTGTGCGGTTTGTACGACTCACCGGTAATTGTTATTGCCAGCCATGATCAGGTCTCGAGATGAAGAGTGTAATTGGTGTGGCCTTTACATACTAGCCTACACAAGCCCAACCGACAAGAAAATATCTGCCGCTTGTGGCAGATATCGCAATTTCTTCATTGATGTTAGGAGGTTCTGATGCTTTCACATCCAGAATTCTTACCCTTCTGACTGACACAGAGAGTGAGAGAGGGCATCGTGCAATAGAACATCCGGTTTTCCCTTTTGGCACGAACCGAAACGTGCGGCGGGCAATTTCTTCTTTCGCCACGACGCAGTTCACCAGAACCGCACTGATAAGAAACTTTGTGCAAACATTGTGCGAGCTTCTGTATTACGTGACGGTGGGGGGGAATTCCGCAGGGAAAGCTAGAGGTGTTTTATGTTGATTGGCGGAAAGGAAAAACAAAGACATTTCTTCATACAATCGAATGTTTCGACTGGGCGTACTTTCCTGGATACGGCCGTCTGGGGGGGAAGTCTTCGTGGATATTTGCGGTTGTTTGAAGAACAGTTTTGGTGCACGTTCTCAAGGGAAATGGCAAAGAATGATGAGATACGGCACGAAACATAACACCCCAAATAAGTCAAAGTTATCTGTGGAGAATGTCTTCAGCGATACGAAGAAGGAACCATTCTCAGGAACAGTTTTGCAGTTACCTTGACTGCGAATGAATATTTTTTAGAGGACACGAATTCGGTTTTGGGAGGTTTGTGCTGCAAAATGACAATAGCAGGCACGTTCGTGCCTGAACGTATCATCATCACCATCATTATCCGCGCTGACCTCAATGAGTCATGAATGCAACCGCGAAAGTTACGCATTGATGTCAGTTTGACGCGTACTGTTCGTCTTCCTGCCGATGAGCAGAATAATACAGTGGTTCGTTGGCGATGCGTGTATGTCAGCAGAAAAAAAACCGATACCAGTAAAGCGCGGGGGGGACGACACCATCCAGTCGGGCTGTGTCAAGGTTATGTACATAAAAATGTACTGGGTTGACGTTTCTCACTGCAATATCGTCGCTATTGTGTCCGAGGGTACTCGATCTTGTACAAATATCTATCGCCTGCTTTTGTAAAGGCAAAATGTAGATAAGTATAAAAAAATGTGGATAAATGGACGAATCAAAAACCAAAATTTGAATCCAGATCTGTCAAAATGGAAGATATGATCACGCCACGAAAAAAGCTGCACAATAATGCACAAACAACGTATAGTCACAATGCACCGGAGATGTTTGCGTGGGGACAACTCTACCGGTAACGCAGAGCGCATCTTCTTTTTGGATAAACAAAATACACTTACGAAGGTCACGCAATTTCCAACAATTCCAAGCAACGGCAGGTAGAAAGTGCGCCACACTGATCCACAACAACTGTGAAGAAGGAAGATTTTGCCGATCCGTCAAGGTTTTTGCTTAAGCGTGGTAGTGGCACCAACACCCTTGAGAATCGGATCACACCACCGACGGAAGAAGCCGTCTCAAGGATGCGCAAGCCTGTGCGGTGGCCTACTTTAGCGATGGAGCGCGCACTTGAAGGACTAGAGCAGACCTTAGAAGTTGCGCAGAGCACGGCGGCCGCCGGACGTTTCCGACCACTGTGCCACCGCTGGGAGGTGGAGGTCAGAGGCCAGTTAACCCCCTTGAAAGCACACCATCGATGCTCTTCTGGCAGTGTGGCGATCTCAATATGGTTCCCTCCATTAGAACAATCACCCGTGTAGGAGTACGACGTGTACGACCCTCATATCGAACATCAATACTTCGCGCGGTTGCTGGTGTGTCCATCGTAGCATAAGCATTCGCCACATTGTGAGTGCTGGTGTAGACTGGCGCAATAACCGTACCCAATTTATCGACACCCACACAACCACCGGTCTAAAACCCTTCTTGCATGCGGAGGGCCTTCTGCTTTACCACAGCCCAACCTCAACCGGCCCAAGTGGTTCATTGAACGTCACGGCAGCTTCAGCAGCTGTCCATCCGTCAAGCGCGTTCGCATGCAGACACGCTCGCACCGAAACTTGCATATGCGCTCTCGGTTCCAACACCTCCACGCTCACCTCCCCTACGCGAGCTACCACCAGGTAACGGTAACGGAGAGGGTTGTCGCGCGGTTGGCCTTAATTTGGCTTTGATTGGTAGAAGGTCGACACTTTCCGGCTAACCGGTTGCCCGGGCCTGCTTCTTGCTGACTGCTAGCTGCTTGTTTGCTGGGTCAGTCGGCAAACTGGACGGGGTCACGGGTGCTGTCGGTCGGAGAACGCACGAACACCAACTTGCACTTGCACCGGTGTTGACCATGTGTTTTTTTTCTCGCGTGGAAGTACAACTCTCACCCATAGCCGCCCCACAGGGTACTGTGGGCGAAGCAAAGAAGAAGAACCCAAAAGAATTGACAAACAATTGTGTCACGCCCGGGCATTGGTCTATTTCGAACACGAGGTCTGCCATTTTTATTTTGCACGGAAAAAACCAAACAAAGCTCTATTCTATTTCCGGTAGTGTACCGAACCCGATTTACTGCGGCAAAACTGGGACAAAAGTTTACGGGAGCAGATCGATACGATCGATTTTCGATGCACGTCTTCGGAGTTTAAAATTATTCACCCAAATTTTAACATTTCTGGATAGGATTGTCCATAGGTATTGTGATGGAGGTAGCACATGATTGTGGGCTCATTGGAAATTAAGATCAGTTGCGCGTATTTAGAAACCAGCAATGGCCACACCATACTCCATGTATTCTAATGGTATTCCAACATGCTCAGTCAGTAACTGGCACAATGTCCTCCAGTTGAACTTTCCCATCTTGGAGCACCGTAAAGGCGACATACGAGATGAACAATGTGTAGGAAATGAGACGGATGGTGGCGAAAGGCACTATTGTTACGTTCCTGTTAGATAAGATTAGATCATTATGCAACGAATTGTCTTTATCTTTATCTTTATCTTGTTATCAAAGGAATATTTGTTAAATATTGAAGAATTATGAAATGAAGAAACTAATAAGTAGGTTTTAGTATTATTTTATATTCAAATTAAACCTTAAATGAACGTTAGATCTGACCAAAAGAGATCTATTGATAACCTGTCTGTGTAACACATGTCTTGGAACTCGATGGAGGAGTTGGGGCTTTTTTATCAACTTTACCACCTGAAACGAATGCGTACCACCGTTTAATCAATTATTTATGATTTACCATACCGCTTACCATTCTTCTCCCTTTCGACCCCATTTTTGTGCAAGTTGATTTCATTCCCTACATTTGATGCACATGCACTTGCTGAGTCCTCCTCCACTAGCGCTATGTGGAACTCATGCGGAAACACAGCACACACAAGTGCACAACCACCAACAGCCACTTCACTGATACGGTGGTAAACAGTCGTGAGGGTAATTAAAATTTATACCTTTTCGACAACTGGTTCCAGGAGGAATGTTTGCCACCACCACCACGGGCGAATGGGGACACTAAAACCAAGTCTTCAAGTCATCCGGCGACATTTGAAATCTTTGCCATCGTTACTCCTACGATGCTCTCTCGAGCCTCACACACACACAAAGGCACCATGCGTCTCCACCGAAACCGGATATGAGCTCGAGGGGTTTTGCACGTGTATCCAATGGGGCCATTCTTGCCGTGGTGTGTTGTGCAACTGCTCAGAACCGATCGTGTCCCAGGCAACCCGAGGGTTTTACCAATTACACCGACAGTGATGCATCTAACCTTGAAAGTAATACATCCTCCTTTAACCTATGCGCACCTGGTCCGCCGTAATGGTTTTGAAGCGTGTTAGAACTTGCGCATTGGGGCTTGCTCAAGAAAAGTGCATGCGTGTACATTACATAGAGCTGCAATAACGTTCTTTGTAATATAACATTAACATTTATTATTCCTTTGCCATAGAACGGGTTTGAATGCTCTGGAGGTTTCTATCAACAAGTTCTTGGACTTGAGGCCATATTTTATCTATTTTCTGCAACTAACGCCGTCACCATTTCCGGACGATTTCTTCCAATCTTTTTCTTCGTACTTAACCTTGCGTGATAGAACAAACATCTCGTTCAACTTGGCTCGGACGACGGTCGCCACCTCCAGACACTAACCACCCATGTCACTACTGCTGCAACTACTGCTATTACTACTTCCACTACCAACCCGTTCTCGAGGGAGATGCCTCGCATAGTTCAACCGGACACCACGTGAGATGATGGTAGATTTGAGAAGGGTAGGAGAGCGATAGAGAACTCGTTCTAACCATTTGTAATGACGATAATGCATTCTTCAAGAGGAAAGAACACGTTCCTTGTCTCCCCCCTAGGGCTCATCTTGTGTGAGAATAGTGTACACTTCTCCCGATCCTCGTCCAACCCGCCACACGCGCGCCTTGGTGGTACTGTGCGCTGTGTGGCCTCGAGTTGCGGTCGTGTTGAGAAATGCACAGGAAAAACCTCCCTTTCGCTTGCTCCATTGTTGTATGAAGCGGGGGTCCATGTTTTTTTGTTTTGTTTTTGTTTCGCGATACGATATCGAGTTAAGATAACCGCATGCAAACACCTTATTGAACCTTATTTCATGAGAAAAAAAACCCCAACCTCATCTAATCTCGGGCGTGGAGAGGTGCTCAAGTAGTGAAGAAGAGGCTCAAGATTTTCTCCTACCGAATGGAAGCTGGATGATCGTACCTGATCGTAGAACCGCAGGTTGACGAAGGTCAGAACTCATCTCGTACAGCCCAGCACTGTTTATGGACTTTGCGGAAGGGTTTTTTTTCTATGCGCTCTTACGTTTCCCCTCTTTCTCTCTTACTCACTCCGCTCTGGTCAGGTGATAAAGCTCAATGGGTGTTACATAAAACTGCGAGGGCCACGACACGGAACTCGACCCCTTGCGCGAGATGCAGCTCTGCCGCTGAAGGTTACGTGTATATATCTGATGCATCTCGGTTAGAATAATCGTCATGCAGCAAATAAAAAAACGCACACACACGCGTCAATCGCACCAAATGGAACTGGAAAGGCAATCATGAAAGAGAGCAACGTGCCGAGTTTAGTGATTGCTGCATATAGACAAAAAAAAGTGTGTACCAAGGGTACGCATTAGAATAAGGTTATGGCACGGTTCGTCTAAGGTAGAAGAGACAAATCGAACATTAACCATCGATCGATCCATGCGCACCTTCTCTTCCAAGGCACGTGCCCTTTATAGGGCGTTGAATAATGCATACGGGGTGAGACGATGAGAATGGACGTGGTAAATAGCATCTTCTAATTCTGGTTGGAACAAACAAAGCGAAAAAAAACAAACGGATTCTGTCTCCCATCCGAATGCCTCAGTAGGTGCTGCTCCATATTTTCGAAGAATTTGCTGCCTTTTATAATCGTATCCCTTCGAAAACATCACCCAACATTACTATAGGAACTAGCTCAGTTCCCACAACAAGATGTTACGCCGCCTGGAAGCTACGCGGCAGTTCGGAATATTAGTGTGCGCACTCTCTTGTAATGGCCATTGTTTTCGCGTGCAACACCCTTATCAATATCAGCAGATCAGGCACAATCTCGTTCGAACGTGGCGGGTATTTTGTGTGCGTGTGTGTGTGTGAGTGTTTTGTGGCGCAATGCATTGTGGAGCACCACTTTGCAGTGCAGTGGTGGTTAATCGTCTTGTTGGGGCGTCGTGTAACTGACGCCATCTTGCCATTGAACTTCTAAGACGCGTCAAGTAATCTGTGGGAGCAAACGTAAGCACGGTACAGTGTAAAAATTCCAGGTCTCGCACTTGCTGTGAGCTTTACACCGTGCAAAACGAACCAATTCTATGGGAGATTTTGTTGGGGAAGAGCAACTGCTTTGATAGATAATAGTCGAATCTGGAAATGCACTGAGGACATGATAAGGAAGTCACCCGGAATTATAGCGATACAGTTTACCGTGGTCAATTTATCAATCTCAAAATCAAGATAGCATTAACCAAGCGTTACGGCCAAGTGAAAGGAAGATCACAATGAGAGATGAAACATTTTCAGCGATTCCTATCTGCACCTGTGTAAGGCAATCTTTCTGGAGATGAAAGCTTGAAGATCGATCGCTTGTGGGCCTATCAGTGTAGCAATTATCTACAACTGCAGCACTTCAGCTTTAGATGCGTTATCTAACATGCAAACCGTTCGTTCAAATTAAGATATATGACCATAGAGCTGTGAGAACGTTATTATCGGTTGGCTTTATGACTTCTTGCTACACTGGCTCTGAAACGATCGCGTAAAGCTTTAACCATTATCCATCATGAATATTACGGTGCTCCGTAAGCACACGGGACACGAATCTCCGTTGCCATGCGATCCTAACACAAGTAAGACGCAAAATACCTATTCCCGTCCATTTTATGATCCTCCACGAACCCCCTGTTGATCTCTCGAAGGGAGTTGGAAGCAGAAGCAGTTTAGTTAAACCGATAAAATGACACCTTCCGACCGCAGTACAGCACGACTCCGGTCGTACCATCGGATCAGGCTCTCTTTAGTGGAATGCCTTCTCATCCCCTTTTTTTGGGGGGCGAACTTAGCACAGGCGCATCAGCGGCATAGGTCTTTTGCACTGTTTTAGCGATGACTCAACCAATGCATACACACGAGAAATTCGCGAGAAATGAACTAAGCATCAGAAGCGATAAATAGCTCCATGTAACGATACGTAACGCAGTTCGGAGTTCGATGCTCTCTAAAACTAAAACCCTCTCGAACGCAAAATGCCATTATACGGCAAAAAGGCACGGCACAGATTTAGATAAGCGAGTTTGGAACTGACTGACCGTGGGGTGGGTTGGGATTTGAAGAGATGCTGAATCCGAGCGTGCGCCCATCAACGAGAACACAAACACATGGCAACAGGCTTGGGCGTGTGTTGCGCACCCGGGTCCCGCGATCGCATAAACAAACTGCTGGCCCAGAGCGACCACTGAGCAAAAGGGCTTGTGTGATGAACACAGCTGGTGGGCAGGCAGTTCATTTGCCCCACTTAAAACTCATTGAACGCGGTGGTGGTGATGTTGGCTGGCAGGCTGGCGTCACACTGCGGCACGGAAGACCCAAAGACCTACAGAATATTGGGACGGATCGGGTTCGAGGCACGTTCGTCGGTCGTTGAAATGAATTGGTCTTATTCATAGCTACCGTCACCCGGTCATAACTCAACCGGCACCGTATGACTCCATATTGCAAGCCGAATTGAGGTTAGCCACTACTGAACGAGGAAGAAGTTGAAGAATTCACATGCAAAAAAAAAAAATCGAAGCAACGCACACACGTGTTGTTGACTTCAAGACTGACTCTGTGTAATGTGAGGGCATCTTTTGCAAAAACAGAACAAAAAGAAGTGTCACAAATGTGACATAAACTATAAATTGTAACATCTTTCTTTAAACGATGTTAACCAACTTGCTGACATCATTTTGAGGCGTAAAAGGAATTCAAAATATTAAGTACATAAAATGCGAATCTTGAGTGAAATCTTAATTATTGTAAAACAAGTATTTCTCAAAAATTCTTATTCTACAAAGTGTCTGAAGACGTTGTCTACTGGTTTCCGTTTCATCCAGCAGAGGGCGTTAGTAACAATAAATTACTGAGCTCCGGACCTGTAATTACGGAACTAGCCATCACAATAAACAAAATAACCTTATGTATACAGGACGGTTCTAGTAGCAGAATGAAATGCAGTAAGCAGTAACTACTGTGCGTACACGACTAAACCCACTCAGCGCGGTAATGTAAAACTAAAACGGAGAAGACTCGATCTTCCGATCGTGATATTGCGACTCATTGCGAGCGTGCGCAAGCTGGCTGTCAGGTCCGGTACGTATTTCGTAATGCATCTTGCATTACTTTCCCACACCCTGCCACCCTACCCTGGTCGCGTTCTACCGAACAACATTTCCTTCTCCAGAGATTGGATTTGTTTTGTCTATTCTTGGTGATGTCTTGCTTCCTCTTCACAACTTTACATCTGCAACACTACACGGTGGAGCGCATGAGGACACGCTTGTGCAAATAAACCCATGTGTGCCGTGGGGTTCCCTTTGCAAAACACACCACCCACTACACACACGGGGTGGTCGGAAATAGGTCACTCGGTGAGGTACTATCCACCTACTCCTATCCCGGCGCGTCCCATCTCGCGTTACATTCTGTACAGTGCTCTCGATCGAATACCCGCTACGACAAGAATCAGTACACCCCGTGACGGCGGCTTTGACTAATGACAGGTAACAACAAACGACGACAGACTTGGACACTGGACTTGAACCGTTCCCTCTCTTCGCCACCCAACTCCAAGGTTTTTTTTTATTTTTCCCCGTTTTTCGAACCCCGCTTCCTCTCACGCCACATGTTTCGCAGCTCGCTCGCAAGCAAAACGTTCAGCCCAAGGTCGCTGCACAAGTACTTACGTAATGCAATGCGGCATCATGTACTAACCATCGAACACGCCGGCAGGGGACCTTCGTTGCGATGGTCACGAGGCCTCCAGTGGTGATGGTGTTTGACTCGCGCGCCACCCCCCCCCCCCCCCTTTTTTTCCTTCCCTTAGCTTCCCTTAAATCTCGATTCTCCCATCTTCATCGTAAAATACATTCATTTCTGTCGGTCAAGCGGTTGTCCCGAAGTTGTCGTCCCGAACACTCCCCCGTATCACACCACATACCCACGGGTCGGGTGTTTATATGGGCCTAAATAGCTGTTCTAAACGCGTGGCGGCAGCCGGACACAAGTGGACGCCCGGAGGGGGTTTCTGTGAAACAAAAAAACAATCGCGCGCGCGCACATACATACACAAAAAAGCAAGAAACGCAATAGAACGCGACAACTCATCGAGTGCAGTTTCCCGGCTGGGTGTTGTGTTTGGTGATGACTTCCACAAGGAAGACCGGACAATTGCGCTCTCCGCCTGACGACTGTGTAACACGAACAGACTTGTTTGGTTGGGTTGGAAATTCAATGAGATTCCTAAACTCGCGACACGTCCTTATTTGCCTGGACAGTTTTACACACGACGTCCCGCAGCCGCATTTTCGAGGGAACGCCTCAATAGGGAACCAACAATAAAATTCGCTGGGGCTGCATTTTTGCAGTCTTCTGCTCACATTTGCAAAGATATCGCTGTATGGGTTTAGCGGGCAGCTGCACGATCAAGTGCCATTCGCACTTCAGCTCACCTTCAGAGTCATTCTTTCGAGTGATTCTAGCTTCTACACAGTCGCTCCATCTCGTCTCGCCTCTAGTCGTTACCTCTAATCGAAGGTAAAGTCAAATCGTGCCCTCGAGAAAATCGTTGTGTTCCGGTACGAAGAGTGAAGAAAGCTAGTATTTGTTGACTACTACACTGAAAAAACACACCATCGCCAGCCAGTGTAGCGCGATAAGCGAAAAACTAAGCACAAGCGATGGTCATTCTCTCGAAGTACGTGCACCGCGGTGGTCTCCGCACTACACACAGACAGGAAGAAACCACCTCCCCCAGCACCCCTTCACCCCCTGGAGGGTGGGTTTGAACTTTTATTATTATTCTTTGTCAAGGTAGCGTAATTGTAGCCCTTTTTCACCCGTAACGGGAGACCGATCATGATAATGCAAAAAAAAAAAACATCTCGTCTCTCTCTCTTCCCACAGTCTCTTGGCTTCAATTTTCCATCTGACATTAAGCTCTTTTTACACCGCAACCGTAGGGAAGGCCATATGGTGAATCGCGGAAAGTAAAAGATCGGGAAAAACTTCTCCACTTCCGCATTCGTTACTTTGCATTCAGGTGCAGGCAATTCGCTCCTACGCGTGCACGGCTGGCTCGTGAAAAGAACCAGCACCGGAGGCCACTTCATGCTTAATTAGAAGATAATCAAGATCGATGCTGCATCTCCCGGCAAATAGCTCATTATGCATGCAATCAAGAGCATAGCTCCCGGAACTGTATAAGTTTGTTTAGCTAATTAAGAAGCGCGAAGAGTGCTAACAGCTACTGCTAACAGTTAAGCAAAAAATTACCCCCAAAAGCATAGTCCGTTGTGCAAAAATTCTTCACCAATGACCAATCTTCTTTCATGTCGCACAACACAATGGAACGCGGTTGATGATTAATCATCTTTCATTAATTGTTTTGTCCAAGCCCTCCCACACCGAAAAGGCTACTGCTGCATACTGCTAAGAGTTAGTCATCGATCAGTTTTGTACCGCTTAAGGCAGTAAAACTCATTAAAAATTGTAATCTTAGAAGCTAAAAATAGTTTCAGCTTGAAAGAAATGCCTTCTTTATTTCAACGAATGTGGCCGAAGTTTGCGGTTTGACGATGAAATTAAAATTAGCAGCTTCGGAGTTGTAATTGAAATGTAAAACTACTGTCAATAGCAGTTTAAAAAAATATCCTTCAATTATTTTAAATTATTAAATGCGAATATCGATAAATTTCCCAACAAATGGAGGCGCTTGGTGTTTCACCAACGTTCACCTCAGTTCATATTTTAATGTGAAAATTATAATCAAACAAAGCTAGAAATCACGCAACAACTATGCAAACATGATAAAAACAAATTGCAAACTCTCATTAAAACTTGTGACACATTACATCAATGGAGCTCTTTACAGTCAGAGTTTCCATGCATGAGTGGCACACTGGAACACACACGTGATATGTACATGCAAAGTTAAACTACAACTCAACTAAAATTAATTAACTTGAAATAAAAAAAATGCTTTGCCGTAAATGAAGTTTGTGAGTGAATGAATACAGGTACCGGATGAGATTGATTTCATGTTTTCCACATACGATGGAGCAGCCTGGTACTTTGAAAAGGCACGCAATGGCAGCTTCTGGATGGAACTTATATTGTGCAAAATTCCAGGTATTTGAAATTCATATTACTTTCCGTACTTCGTAGAAGGGGAAAGAAATCATAATGAAAAACAGGAAATAATTTTTAGTGGCAAAATTCCCTCTTGGATATCCTCAGAAAAGGGTTGATGGACATTTAGAGAAGAGAAAGGAGGAATAGAAATTAAGTTCCTAATATTAATATAATCTCAAAAAATCAACAAAATGCTCACAATTATACTCATACATAGAAGAAATATTTGCACATAATATTAGCTACCTTTCTGCGTGGTCTTGCTCTTGTCTCTCGTAAATGATCTGCTGTATCGGGGATGTCTAGCTAGTACGTGTTGGCACGCTGCTGCTGCTGCTGCTGCTGGTTACTAGCCGCTCAGTGCTGGCCATCAGTGAAGTAAAGTTTTCTTCTCTGTCACTAAACCCTCCCAACAACAGTTGCAGTGCATTGCTGTAAGACCGCGCGCACGATAGGATTATTCCGTTCCGCGCTTCTATTTCGAGTAGAGTTAATTTCTATGACCTTCTTCTATTTTATTTCCCCGATCTCCCCGACTCAACTATGGTCACTCTTATTTTCCTTCTTTCTTTCCTTCGCACTCAACGTCACCGCAAACCGCAACCGACCGGGTGGTGAATATTCCAATATTGCTATAGACTTCTGTTCTTCAAACCACTTTAGAACGCGGCTTTAGATGGCCCGGACACGGCTATTGCGCTAATGATTTGGCCACTGGCCAGTAGAATGTGGGCTTACGGTGGTGCAACTTTCGTTTGCCACAACGGAAATCGCTGCTTCTGATTGAGCGTTGGTTGATCTTTGTGCAAAACGTAGCTGGTATTAACTTTTAAAACTTATAATATTATTTTTTACACTTTCTTTTTTATTTGATGTAATGTTCACATAATGCAATGTTATCATTAAACACAAAGACTTAGCTTAAATCACCTTTGTAAATTCTTATATTCTTTAGACGAATAATATCAACAAATATTCACAATAATACACTAGCAGCATACGCCTCACAACATCTTCTCCCAAAGATGTAAAGTGCAATTTGCTTAAATGCATTCACCACTGCCACTGTGTGCAAGCTGGGACGGAACAGGACAAGGGTACACACGCATGTTGTGCTTTCTTCACACCCAAAAATTTGTTGATTACTCTTGTCACCTTCGTACGGTGATGCACTTGCGCGAACAAACGCACACCTCATCACCAGCACCAACACCAAGCAACCAATCACATCAAAAAAATGTGCAACAATTTGCGCGTTCTTATCAATGCTTTGCTATTTATTTACACGTCACTACAGCTACAACACGCGTATATGATTGGGCGTATTATTAGTCTCACCTTCCGTTATTTTTATTTTCTATAAAATTAAACTTCAATAATCACATACACACACACAAGGACACAATGCAACTGCATAAATGCATTTTATCTAAAATGGTTCCAAATTTTCCACAACACATCCACCCGTTTCGGCGTTTGTTTTTGATGCTGTTTTGTTTTGCTCTCACTGTTCGCGCTTCCCCACTCCCCTCACACTGACCACCCACCGAGATGGGGGCGCAAGCAAGCAAGGTTGGACAAGGAAGGGTGGGAGTGTCGCGACGATCAACAAAACGGCTGTTAAAGCGTACCGAACGGGCGAGACTTTACTCGCTTGTTGTTGTCTGTCCGCAGACGCTGACGGTTGCACAGTGACTGAGACACCGGGGTACTACTGGTACTGCTGAGAGCCGTGGCCCCGACCTGCGAAAAACTCGCGAGTTCGTCGAGCCATTGGCAAAGGTTAGATTCGCCGTAGAGCGAGCACTCATGCAACTGAAACAGGAAACATGACCGTGCGTGTGCGAAGAGGAAAGCAAATGCAAATGTTTCGAGGTTTTTATGCTCGTGCTCCCCAGCCACTATGAAGGGTGGTATGAATACAAATGTTTTATAGGAGAGCAATCTAACATGAATTTGCTCTCTATCTCTCTCTCTCTCGGTTGTGGTGTGTTGCTGCAAAACTGCACAAGCTTCTACTCAGCGGAACGAGCGGCTTTTAGTGCACTGCACCCTTAGTATCGTCGGTCGAGACCGAGATGTGTGTTCTTGACACTGCACAAGGGGCACAAGGGGGCTCGCTTAGTTGAAACCGAACTCATCGTCATCGGGTTTGCCGCCCCAGTAGTGCTGTCAGCGTCCAGTGCATCACATATGGTACGGGCACCCACCATTAGCAGAAAGATTGGCAGTGCAACAATTGGAAATGTGACATATTGTGGAGAACTATTGTAGTTTAAGAAAATTGTAATTAGATTAATCAACTCAAAATGTAATACGAACAAACAACAAAACCACTTTCAAGTACAAACGATATTGGCAGTTTCGATATTCTTGGAAATTCAAGATAAGCGAATCTCACGAAATAGAAATACCTGAGTTTCCACAAAGGAATACGTTCTCAGAATTGGTAACCAATATGGTCTAATTAATATTGGAACATGTCTCGAGGAAAACCCCCACAGACTTGATATTGTAATAGAACATGAAAACAACCAATTCCTCAAGAATGATTCATTAAGTCTGTGCACAAATTTTTATCGCATTGCAATCACTTCCCATCGTATTGATGCATTCGAGCACCAAGTTGATGGAGCTTTTACGAACAGAAAGACAAGTCTTTTGACAGTTTGCAAGTTTGTTTACTTTTTTGACTAATGTCAAAAGATTCGTTATGGGTGAACTTCAAAAGATTATTTATACGAATTTGTATGTCTAATCATTAAAGGTAAATTTCTTTATTGAAGAATATAATTATGATGTAATAAATCTTCATGCCAAACCATAAAGAAATATATTACTTAACAAATAATTTAGAATATAGAGAAACAATTATTTATATAATTGGATAATAGGAGAGTGACATATTGTCCATCATAAAATAACATCACAACTGCAATCGACATCGAGTAGTTCCAGCAATAGGTATTTAGCAAAAGAAAAAACATTATCTTCAAAACACTTGCTGTATAATGAAGTGTGAAAACATAAAAGTTTGACCTTCTTCAAAGCAATCTCCTCTCTTCATCATACACCGTCACTCGTCGCTTAGATGCGAAGCAAAGATACGGCAAACCCTCCCCTCGTTAAAGTGATTTTTTTATGCAACCAGGGAACAACACACAATAAAAAGCTCCCGAAAGGGCACAAAAGTCAATGTGACACAAACATCATCAGCTCGAACGTAAATACAACCGATTCTTATCCGTAACCTCATTCGCAATCGATTGAAGCTATCCTAAAACGCTCAGCAGCAGCCCAAACATAATCCTCATTCAGCGGTGTGACCATGTCGCATCTGCTTCTGCACAATAATCCGTCACTCCACAACGAGAGTAGGAGGTCACCTTGGAAATATGCGAATGGGAAACGCGGTAAGTGTCTTAAGGCTCCGCGTGTGTACACCGTGCCTCTAAAATATGACACCCCCTTTTTTCCAAGATGATGACGGAAGGGTTGACCTCTTTTTTGTGCTTTACGCCCACCATTAAGACAGGAGGCTCGAGGCCTGTCACGATCGCGGAGGTGTTTAACACCCTCGAAAGGAAACATGATGCCTACTACAGAGGGTTGCACCAAGGACACTGCTGCATGAGACACTCAAAAGGGGTACAGAGCAAAGCTGATTAGAGGATTGGGCGCGTTAGTACTTGTACTCTCCGCACAATGTCCAATGTCGTCCCCAAGAACGAACCAACACTCGAAGTGCAAATGGAGAAGTGTAGTATGTGCCAGTAGGGATCTACTTAGTATTAATGTGTCCGCTCGCACCGTGCTGCACCGGTGTTTAACTTAGCACTAAGCGGCCTACTGTCAAGGTCTAGAATTTGTTGACTTACTCTTGTACAACAACACTCGCACACACAAACGCAGCCACAGTAGAAGGGGGAGCGGCAACTATCAATTCTCTAAACAAGCCTCAATGCAACCGCCGGTAAGACCACGGTCGAGGACGTCGAGCTTTTGAAGTGAGATGGAAAGGGAGGGAGGGTGGACTGAGATAAACAGAGGGAGAGAGCGAAAAGAAAACTTTGGAGCCACCCGGGGTCTCCATCACGGTCAATCTAATCCACAAAAAGAGAACGGAAAAAGACGACGAACGGTGGATATGGATGTGGCTATACGGCCACACGGATGAGGAACGGTGTTTATGTCGGGTGGCATTGAATGCAAATGCAAATGCTAACGCTATAATGGTTACATCCGTCGGCAAGCGATCGATCTCCCGAAGAGCCTACTTCAACGATCGTTTGATCGATGCATTAGAGATGCCCGAGACCCCCGTTGGAAGAAACCAACCTCAAGGTTAAGTTGCAAACTGAGGCACCCAAACACAGAGAGGCTACTACTGATCGATTGCAAACGTATCAACACAGCTAGTACACCGCACGGGTGCGATCATCACAACGATCGCAAGGTGAATGGTGAATGTTAACAGCACAAAAGAACCAACCCATGATTATGATCCGCATCGACTCATGAATGGCAGTAGTTGTACGAAAAAAAAAAACACACAACAAACGCATGTCATCTGAAAGTCACACAATTTTGCCATCAAACAATGTCATCGCTTCCAAAAACCCGTATCCAATCTATCGACGTCCGCTCTTCTCGCTGACGTCCAGAGTGGGGTCCCCACACAAGAACTCTGTTACAGCTCTGTTGTCGACAACATACCACCTTTTTCCTTTCGAGAAAGGCTCGTTAGAAGACTAAGGTATTGGGGTTTTTTTTTCTTCGATGAAGTGTTCGACATTTTTTGTGCCTTCCAAAAAAAGTCGTCCGTGCAATCGGTTGGAGATGTGGCGAAGGTCCCCGAGAGCTAGACGGGGCTAGAAGAGTTGCCGAATGACAAGCGCGTCAGCATGAAGGCCAAATTTGATCGAGGTTCACTGAACCTAAAACGCACAGTGAGGCGACAGTCGCCGAAAAAAAATAGTCACCATCAGCCAAAGTCTGCGAAATCCTCACGGTGAACGTTACGCTCGTACGGTGGCGTACGAGCGAAGGTAACGATCGTGCGGGTTGTTGAAGAAACACAAAAAAGGAGGTCAACTCTGCATTCACTCTCAGTTTGCCGGCGTGTAGGGGTGACTCTCTGCGAAGGGGTTTTAGGATAGAGGGTGAGAATTTTTCCTTACCGCTTCACGAGACGAGTGTGCGAAAAACAAAGAAGCGCATCTCTCGGGTGGACACACTGATTCCAACAAACCGATGATGACGATGATCATAATGTGTGTATGCGTGCGTCAAGCGGGGGGTTGATTTTTGTTTATCTTTCGGTTTATCGTGGTCGTCGAGGAACCGGCAGGCAACATTCGATTCAAGGGAACATTCGATAGGGAAGGTTTCGGGGTAGATAGAGGATGGTGTATGTTTGTGTCTCTGAGGAGATGCGGTTCCTGAGGCTGTGTTTCAGAAATGCAGTTGCATTCGAGATGCTCTTCAAGTGCGAAACTTACAGGATTAAATACAAAACTTTAATGTTCCATTTTGCTCTACTAAGATGAATTCTAATAATTATTTACAATTTAATATTCTCATCTTCTTCAGCACAATTTTCGCAGCATCAAATTTACAGTAAGTACCATAAAAGTAATCACGATATTAATTTTATTTTAAAGATAGTCTGAAGCAACATTGAACATTAAGCGTAGTACGACGAAGAATTCAGTTCTCAAACTCCTCAAAATTCAATGTGATAAAAATATTTCAAGATATTTCAAACAATAACTATTCAACAATTCAATGTGCTCCATGGAATGTTTTCGAATATCCGAAGTCATCAAAAAGAATCTTCATTGTAATAGAAAGATTAACTGTACTTGTCTCCACAACTTTATGGCACAGACCGTACAAACCTATCCAACTATAATTATCTAACCATTCTCTTCCCAAGAAGGGAAACTTCTTCTCGACAAACTTGCAGAGCGAAGGCACTCATTGGCGCTTACATAAGAAGTCGATTGGCCTCTCTATACCCCATCACTATGTCGTGTGACCCTTTCACTGATGCTCGGAGCTCAAGTAGAGTCCACAAAGTACACAGCACTCCTCTTTTCGTTGCCACCCTCTCCCCCGTCACACAATGTCACCTTGACAGTCGACGACATCAAGCGAGTATTGCTCTACATAAATTGCCAGAAGCGTACATTCAATTCTTAGACACAACATTATTACTTCCTTTCAACGGGATTTTATTTTGCCCGGCTCTGTTATGTTGTGTTATGCGTTGTATTAATAATTTACCATGTGTATCTATATTGAATGGGATGAGTTGTTTAAAAATAGTTTAGGCAATGCTGATGATAATTTTAATGAACACGGTAACCGGAAGTTATACACTGAAGTATTTCCACTTCAGAAGCAATATCTACTTCTTTTCTGTAACTAAATGACTTCAGTTTCATAAAGTATTAACTCGAATTATTAACCACAGATAACGTGAATCCGTAATACACTCATCACTCCTTCCGGACAACTCCAACTGTTGAGCAACATTTTAAACAATTTTTTGCTCAAGAGTTAGACGGCATACTCACTACACTAAAGACACCCGGCATTAGGTAGGTTGCAGTGAAGATAGCACCGAGGATGGTCGCCAAATACCGCACCGAAAGAGTATTTCTCCTTGAACTGACAGCTGCTACATTAGTGGACGGGTAATACGACCGTATTGGAGCTGCACTTCAAGTGCAAACTTGCATTTTGTAAATATAATCACGTGTACGCTAGGCGCTAGTTGAAAGATGACGCTGACATCTAGAAAACCTTCGGGGCCTGTGTCTTCTGCAAATTTGCACGCACACACAACGCAATACATCACACTACCGCAACGACGAATGCAGTCCAAGGGCACCAGAAGGAACTGATACGCACCGACGGGCCAGGAACTGGCTAGCGGCAAACTAGGCGGTAGGGACGTGTGTGAGGATGATAAGTGTAAACAAATGTGCGATCAACACCACAGAACTGGCAGCTGCACAATACTGTGCGGTGCATACGCTAGATGCACTCTTTTCGCCGTGGACAAGAGGCAATTCCACTAAAAAGGGATGGAGTTGCTGCTAGACCTGTCCTACGCGAGACCTGGTGTTATGTAAAGATCGATTCTTGATAGTATTAGCAACGCGCTATCTCTTCCGAGGCTACCACTTGTCACTTTGCCAGATGTAACCTTCGACGTAGCAGAGAGAATAGGTTCGACGACATAGTTTTGGTCCATTTTTTTGGGGAGGAAAGGGCCTAAAATGATGACACTATCGTTACGGTCAACTAGCCTTCACACGCTTACGAACGGAATCACGTCTGATTCCTGCGATAAGCGGTGGCTCTAAACAGGTGAAGTTTATCTCTGTTCCGACGCAAGCCCTGAGAGTTGCTCAAGGTAAGATAATACCGTTTCATGGGAACGAATGGTGATAACGATCATGAAATGCGTACCACACCGTTGTTTACACAGAGGTTGTCTCGGTGATTGTTCTGCAGCAACAAAAAAAAAACATGATGATCGTGGATCAATCTCTTTTTGACGCTATTCAAATTCCAGCACCTCTCGAATGCTGGCGCTCAAACACGTCCGCTGGCTCACGTCGTCAACTAAACTGGAGCTCATGATCATCTGTTTCTTGGTTTTGTGTTTTTTTTTGGCACGCCACGAAGTGTGCAAATTCTTCTCTTGTACGGATTCCCTACGCTCAAGGTAACATGTTGGCCTGTGCCCTTTTACTCGTCGCGGTGTTGCAATGACGTCGTGACTGCCGTCCGGATACAAGCATTAGAGAGAACGGATCGATCCTCGTGAGATTTGAATTTGGAGCTTTGTTACTGTAAAATGGAAAGTAAATTTTGAACCCATTTAAGCGGATGAAGCGTATGTTGAAAGGAATACCTTGAAGCTGTGTCGTCCTCCTTTAAGTTCTTCCAAACGTTTTCCCAATCTTGTCCACTTATATTTCAAGCACTTCAAAACATTAAAGATTTATCGTATCTAGTCAAAAGAACTAGCTATACGTTGAGTGAAGCTGAAATAGCTTCAGACCATTGCGCTGGTGAAAACGTTTCCACACGCTTCTCATCGCACCATCCAAATCCCGTATCCCGCAGCACACGATCAGGCGGAGTGGAAAATTGTTCACCGATTTTCCTCCTTCACGCTCTGCTGAGTGGGCATTTAGGTAAGAATTGTATTCGTTTTGTTACTCCTACGGGGTGGATGTATTTGCAGCGTTATATTTTGTCTCGATTTATCGAACATCGTTACGATGACCTTCCTTAATAGCCCAGCGGCACCACACCTGTTGATATCCCGATACAACCCGTGTCATTGACCGTGTCGTTCGCTGTCTTCGTTGTGGCTGAAGGTTAAATTAGTCTGAAGGACGACAGTCTTCTTTTGCGTGTTGCGAAGAAGAAAAAAAAGAAAAGAAAAGCCGGAAAATTTCGTAATGGCAAACCGAACCTATTAGCTTGCTTTATTGCTGTTTTTTGTTTTTGTTGCTGCTGTATGAGTGGGAAATTGTTGGGACACAGTTACAAACGCACCATATCCTGCACTTTTTCCTCCAATCAATATCGATCTCTTTGCCACAAAACAAGAATCGTTATGAAATCACCATGGTGACACATTTCACCTTTCCAATCCACCCCGAAAGTGAAAGCCCTCAACAGACAGGGGGTAGAGTCTCTGACATGTGGAGCGTGTGTATGCTTTGTTATGCAGACGACTCCACACCGAAACCAAATCGACACTAAATTTTTGGTTGCTCATCAGTTAATCAACCTGCAAAAGGACAAAATGGACGACCAGGTCAAAGGCCTGGTGAGGGATATGGCCGGCGCTAAATGTCGGGACCAATCACCGAATGGAAAGGTTCAGCGACACACGTATTCAAGGATTCTCTCGCTTGCGAATTGAGGATGGTTTTGTCTGCCTTTTTTTTAATTTTATATCAACCGATACTAATGAGGCATTCATTTTGTTTTGTTTTGTGAGATTGTTTTAGGACACCTGGTAGTATATCCTTGCAGGTGAAAAATGGCTACATCGTTCTAGGGATAAAATTTATGCAAAATGACCTTTTCTTTATTTGTTTTCTATTTTCTACACTATTATTCATTTTAATTTACAATTTCAAGCGTCTCAATTAAATTAAATTCGAGCCACGGTCTTTGACATTTTACATCAAGCGATAAAAGTACTCGGAATTTACTCTCTATAAATGACCAAACAATTAGCAAAACAAATTTTTATTCATCTCTTCCATCTCTAACATGTGAGCGCGCTGGCGTTAAATTTTGCGTTCAGTATCACAAAGAGCGTGCTGACGATAAAACAACAAAATTGCAACCCAATAAAACGATATTTTTGCTATCCACCCGTTGTGGTCCTCCCCCACCCACCACCCCCCCCCCCCCCCCCCCCCTTTCAGATTGAAGTTATTCATAATGCAAATTACATACCGGAGAGCATTACCCGTTCACTGCCCTTTTTTTGCCACCGATTTGCTAGTACTGGAGCGGAAGTGGCGCCTTTTTCCTTTTGCTATTCCCCATCAACCCACCCTACACGTGCCTCCCCCGCTCCCACTCAAGCAATCAAACGTGTGAATGTGTGATGTGTATTTTATATTGCAGTTTTTGCAGTACAAAAAAGGGAACCAGCTACTGGCGCTCAGCAGCAGCAGCAGCAGCGAAGAACACCACGGCTAGAGGTTTTATCGTTTTATTATGACGTGCGCGGATGGTGCAATGTGCTCTGCCGAGCGCACAACAATTGCAAACCACCGGTAAATCGGAGCGACACTTGCATTTTTACAAGGGTGTATATGCCATTGCCATTTGTCCGTTTCACTTCCATACCGATTTCATGGGAAGAGTTTGAGCAAAAAAAAAAACAAACAAATTCTATCCACCGATAGTGATTCCTTGGCGAGTTTTATGATTCTCCGACGGATGAGGATGCATAAAACAGATTCTTGTATTCTGGCCATGTCGTGCACCAAAAACAGATGGTTCACGAAACGTACCCCGGTATCAAATTTTTATCCACAATTGTTTGCCTATTAAACTGATCGACTGAACGAACCATTTTATAGCTCTTTACTTCTTTCCTTTCCGCCTGCCATTGTTCTTGGCTAGCTAGCAGATCAAAACGGGCAACGTACCTTAGCGAGCAGGATGATATTAAGCTGATTGTACCAGTTCATTGAATGGATCCGTATCGTCCTCCTACGCAAAGAGGAGCGAATCATTTATCGCGGATTAAGCACTGTGTACACTGAAGGTGATAGAGTAGGTAATATTTACACCCACCTCCTCCCTCCTACGTACCTTATCTACCACAAAACGAGTGGCAGTGTGCATGTGCAAGCGTAGTACAAGAATGTGTTGCTTTCGCCCGACTTAAACGATGCGCGAGCTGACTAAATTCAATGACCGAACTGGCAGCAGTTGGTCGCGGTGATCAGTTGCCATCTCGTCTCGAGTTCATTGACCTATCCATCCCCCGTCATCCCCTTGCCCCGCTTTCCACCCGTTCGGATGTAAGGGATGGGTGTGTAAGTGCGCACGAATGTATACGCGAATGTGCGCGCGGATCGCTTACTTTTGCTTTCTTGCTGATGGTTTTGCATCTTCCTCACAGTTTGCCGAACAGTTTCCCGACCATCGCCCTGAAAATGTTTCGTGCGGACGCAATTCGGTCGTGTTGAATTCCCCTTTCTGTACAGTGCGCCACGTTATATTGGTTGCAGCTCTACTGATCGATTCCCAACGGTGGCAAGCAATTATTTAATTAATACTTTAAGCTAAAAATAAATACAAGAAATACAATTAACTTAAACAGATAAAGAATATTTTAACTTATACAACTTTCCTTTAATGCCCATTACATTACGTCAAGCACTGTCGATCAAATGGATGCTGTCAGTCGCTGTTAATAAAAAAAAAAAATTTTGCCCGGTGGCTAAAAGAATGTAAAAGAGAATTAAACGATTGAAATATGTGGATCATTCATAATCGAATCAGATGGTTCCAATGAAGTCACCCGGAATTAACTTCATTTCATGACATGCTTGCCAACGGAACGGTAATGTATGGCGATGTACAATTCAGCTTTAATTTCAGTTTAAAACTTTAAAACATGTTTCATGTTTAATAAACCTCTACTTATCAACCTAATTAAATCATTTAATGAATAGAAAAAATAATTACTTTTTAGCACATCAATTCATGGGGCAGGTTCCTCGCAAAAGGACATTCCCCGGGTGTAGTTTGTTGCTCTTGTTTGACTTCCACAGCACTTATACACCCACTTTTACGTCAACTTTCAATTTCTAGCAACGAACAAAATGAACAAAAAGAAAATAATTTTCCTTGTTTTTCGCCCCTCCGCTTGCACCCTTGGCGGTGTTAAATTCCATACCCTTCAGGTTAGCGCAATAAAGCATCTACACGGTGGTCGCCTCAAACGCCCTCGCCAGATCCAAGGATCAATGAACTTCTTACGTGCATTCGAGCAACAAAAAGAAAGGAAAATAAACATGATTGTCTCATTTTGGTGCCCCCGTGCTGATCAACTACTCGGCGCACCAGTTAATCAACTGCAATTGCGAATCGGTGCAGTCCACACATTGCGAATCGGTGCAACGATAAGAGACGGTTGTCCTACGTGACCTTTTTGGCATATTTCTGGGTCTTCGATTTGTAAGATTAGATTGAAACGAAAAAGAAGAACACTATAAGCGACGAAAAGAAGAAATTAAAAATTATTTTACTGGAGGAAACAATTTTCCTTTTCTGTACAAATTAAAGGAACTTAAAACAAATTATGTTTTAAATTCCTTTAATAATATGCCTACAAGGACCCTGTCCCCAATTTCAACCAATTCGCTGTCGCATGCAACGGTTATCGTTCGTGTCCCTGGTAATCATTCCGGTCTCCATAAAAAAACCTACTAAAGCTAGAGTGTCGTGTCGCGGAACGGTTCTTCTGCTTCGTTCGTGGTGTTTAATTTGAGGTTCAACCATGCAAAGTCGAAGGACAGAAGGTCATGCTGTCAGCAAAAGGGTAGGAACCAATCATATTAATAATAAAAACAAATTCCAAATGCCGATGCACCTTCTCCGCGTAAAACAAAAATGGAAATGAACTAACTCGCCCATATATGACCCTCATACACCCACTCAGGGGTTGCATATTTTCATATAAGGCGGGAAAAAAACAAAGAAAATATTTTTATTTTCCAACACGAGGTCTGCGCACTCCTGGTTCGTAATTTCTTTTCCAAAAAAATGCATCACAATTTCGGAGCAATACTTCGATAACCTTCAGCTAACCACATCAAATGAACGGAGAGAGAATCGTCACTCGGCTGGAGCACAAGTGCGGCACCACAACGTGTCCTTGCGAGTAACCTCCTGCAAGCACTCCCGAAGCGATAGAGCCCATTCAAGAAAGGGTTCGTTGGTTTGCATTAACGTCAGACGACATGCAAAAATATGAGCATCCACAGACATCCCTTCGACTTCAAGGACTCGGCCTCATCTCTTCGGGTAACCTTCACATGATTGACTTCAATGGATGGTGTCTGAAGAAGGTGGTTTGTCTTTTTTATGTACGTGAGAACAAACGTGAGGCTCACGAAGCGAACAAATAATGCACATCGGAAGATATATGACACGTCCTTGCGCGGGTGTTTGCTAAAAAGTGAACAATAATTGAACAGATTTTTATTATTATTGGGTGCATAAGTAAGTTACCAGCATTTTTCACTTACTTGCGGGCCTAATATAATACAAAAAGGCAAGATATAACACAGTAAAACTTACATCTTAATCATATTTGCGCTTAAACAAATTGAATATCGAATTCGAACGAAAGCAAACGTTACTGCCACAGACGACTGCACATCCAAAGCAAACATTATCCGATTCTTCAGTATTTATTCTGCATCTAGGAATGTCAAACCATGTCCGAAAACAATGGCATGTGATTTTACTGTTGCTCAACTGTCTGCACAATTGTTTGGACAGCTTCACCCAAGCCGGTTTCGAGGTGATCTGTATATTTTGGGATGAACAAAAAAACAACAGACCACAATTCTTCTCAAACAGTTACAGTAAGAACATCTACCATGCCATTGACCGTTGGTAGCTGATGTTCCGAATTAGCTAATATGTATCCAACGCTGATGCACGCTGCACTTCCCGGGAGGGAAAACAAAGCAGAAAGACAACAGACTTCCGATCGTCGACCTGTTTTGTTACCTTGCGAATCGATCACAAGCAATGCAATTTTGCGCACAACCACACATCGGTGTCTTTTCGTCCGATATGCCGAAAGGGTACGTGTCAATTTTTATTGATTAGTAAGTGATCGTTAAAATGCAGACTAGTATGTTTAGTGCAGAAGGGAGAGCTTCCTTTATCGAGTCAGCGTCTGTTTCCAGCCCCAGCGGTGAACGGTGAAGAAGTGCATTCAATCATTTTGGCCAGAGAACCGATGCACATTCGCAAAGCGTTACGAGCTTGCGTGTGTGCTAATAAGCAATGCAAACGGTACGTTCCGATTCTGGTGACACCTTCACGCTCTGTTTCCGAGGTCGGTGTTTGTTTTGTTGATCGTTATTCATAAACAAAAGTATTCCGAAGCGTGTAATTGCAATGCAAGGGACATTTTCATAAAATAATGTTTTATTTTATGTACTTACACATTGCTTGCGATAAAGTGTTAAAAAATAGCTTAGCTTTCTTTAGTGATTTAGCAAAATTTTATAAATTGATTTCTTTTAATGCGAATTTTTTGCAATGAGTTTCTTTTCACTCAAATAATGCTTTAAATTAAAAAAAGAATAAAAAATAAGAAAAAAATTTTCAAAAAATTTTCAACTCGAAAATTTCATAAGGGGTACCCCTTGCCATTTTTTTGAGAAATTTTGCAAAAAAAATTAAATTGATTTATTTTAATGCCAATTGGTTGCAATGAGTTTCTTTTCACTCAAATAATGCTTTAAATTAAAAAAAGTGTAAAAAATGAGAAAAAAATTTTCAAAAAATTTTCAACTCGAAAATTTCATAAGGGGTACCCCTTGCCATTTTTTTGAGAAATTTTGCAAAAAAAATTAAATTGATTTATTTTAATGCCAATTGGTTGCAATGAGTTTCTTTTCACTCGAATAATGCTTTAAACAAAAAAAAGAGTAAAAAATAATAAAAAATTGAAAAATTAAAAAAAATTTGAAAGTTTCATAAGGCTCATTTTTGCACCAAATTTGCCTATAACTCGGTCGGTAACCAACGGATCGCCAATCTTTAACCTGTGGTCGGTAGATGGCACCAATGGCTACATTTTCTTCTTGGACGGCCATGCCCTCAGATGTCTGTGACAGAAGTTATTCGAGGAACCAAGTTCCATACCCTGTTTGTTAAAAAAGAAATTTTCCTCATTTTTGCACCAAATTTTGACTATAACTCGGTCGGTAACCAACGGATCGCCAATCTTTAACTTGTGATCGATAGATGGCACCAATGGCTACATTTTCTTCTCGGACGGCCATGCCCTCAGATGTCTGTGCTAGAAGTTATTCGAGGAACCAAGTTCCTTACCCTGTTTGAGAAAATGTAAAATTTTCCTCATTTTTCACCAATGTAGCAAAATTTATAAATGTGATATATTTTAATGGGAATTTGTTGCAATGAGTTTATTTTCACTCAAATAATCCTGTAAATTAAAAAAAGAATAAAAAATGAGAAAAAAATTTTCAAAAAATTTTCAACTCGAAAATTTCATAAGAGGTACCCCTTGCCATTTTTTTGAGAAATTTTGCAAAAAAAATTAAATTGATTTATTTTAATGCCAATTGGTTGCAATGAGTTTTTTTTTCACTCAAATAATGCTTTAAATTAAAAAAAGTGTAAAAAATGAGAAAAAAATTTTCAAAAAATTTTCAACTCGAAAATTTCATAATTTCAATATTCAAAACAATTTCATAAAATTCAAATTCACCCCTTGCCATTTTTTTGAGAAATTTTGCAAACAAATTTAAATTGATTTATTTTAATGCCAATTGGTTCAAATAAGTTTATTTTCACTCAAATAATGCTTTAAATAAAAAAAAGAATGAAAAATAACAAAAAAAAATTAAAAAATCGAAAAATTCAAAAATAAGAGAATAAACAGAACAACTGAAAAACAAACGCCGAGTTGATAAACTTGTACCATGTCTGTGTTGTATATTTACGAAAACAGTGCATGCTTAGCAATAATTGGGAGAAAGTTATCAGCTCTTGATCATCGGAAGCCATTCATTCATTTATATAATTGCTATCGCAACTGCTTGAAATTATGATTACGCTCTAACAGCGACTTGAGGGCTTCGCACCTGAAACGACTTGCAGCTCTCACTATCGTTTCTAGTTCATCGTACTTCCAATGGGTGGAATTCTTACAAATGATTCCCATTGCCCTGTGTCCAGCGAAACACCGGGACACAACTTCGCTACGAAATCGCTCTAGACCAGAGCTTTAGTTTCCAAAACCCTCGTCCTTCAAGCGTGCATTTTGTTTATTGCTTTTGCAAACCTCCTTTGATGCACCTCCGGGCCATAAACAGGACGTAACAAAAGGAACCATATCGCATACACACAACCGCCAAAGGTCATCGGAAGGAGAAAAGTGAGCTACCACACGCTGGCGAGTTCAGCGCCACTGCAGCGGATCGACGAAAATGCATTCCCCCTTTTTCCGTTTCAAGGGTAACGTCAAGGATATGTCGTGCGGGGTTACTAACCAGAACTCCTAGCACAGCCCGGTCAACAGCCTTTTTACGCGTTAATACAGTATTTCACACCCACATGTAGAGCCATTCGCAACGGTTGATCCGCGCATTATCGCCTTCGTAAGATTGCAAACTTATGAGCGTTTGCATCCAACGACTCCCCCCGCATTTTACAGCCACTGCAATCACGTTTTGCTGGATGATTCTTCTGCAAACTTTTTGGCATCCCCCACAACCTCCAATGGCAAACGATTTCTTTTGTGAAAAGCGTCACGTTTTTGGGGTGAGAGAAAAACTGTTCCGTAAGTGCAAGTTGTGCATTTTCTCGGGTTGATTGTGTTGATTGCAGTGGAGGGGCAGCTTTTCGATTAGATTAAAGCCTTTTTCCAGCTGAAATAGATTATTTTCCGTTTGCCCTGGAAGTGTTTTTGAACATCATATGTACTTTCGAATTGAATTAACTTTCTGTTCCAGCGAATACGATCAAATTATTCCGATCAAATATAGGAAAATCCTTTTTTCTTTTACAAAATTTCCACAAATAGTAACCTGCTTTGTGGTAGGCAATCTAGGCAGTACAAATTCATCGGAAAATTGTAATATCCACTCCAAAGGCACATCTGAACTCGATAGCAAACATCATCAAATTGGATAGGAGTTAAATTTCATTTCGTTTCCAACAAAATGCAATTAACAGTATTACAAATGCATCGTTACGCTTGTGGTTTTTTCTTCCTCGAATGAAGCCAACGCACACACACACACACACACATTTCAATCAAATTTCCATATCAAATATCAATCCCTGAACGGATCGTTTCTCTGTACCTGGAAGCGAACGAATCAATATTCATAATTAAAGGTACGAGTGGGAGTTATCCATCTATGGAATTCAGATTAATGCGCTTCCTGTCAATTTCATTTAGGACACGTTGGGTGAGATGGAAGCAACATGTGACATACATCCAATAACCCAAATGTTGTGCATCGAAAATCGATTGGAAATTAGAATTAAAGCACCATTCAGTTTAGCGAGTATTTTTAACAGTTGATAGAAGGAAGTGAAGTTATCTTCGAAGTTGATAAGTGTTTTAAAAATTCTCCTACAATATAATAATTAATCATTGAATTGCAAACTGTAATGAATTTTATGTACACGGATTAAAATGACGGGTTAAATATGTGGAAAAAAATAATCACTTTTCTATTGTATTACAAAATTAAAATAAACTTCAAACAAACTTGTTCCATTCGCTAAATACTAATCGTTTCTATTCCCTCCTACAAAAAAGCCACATTCTATCATGAAGAAGTTGCTGCGTGGTGGGATGGATTAGATTGAGAGGAGTTGTCCCATAAACAAATGAACCGTAGAGAGGGCACGCTAGGGCAAAGCATTAAAAGGTCAATTGAATCAAATTGAAGCATCCACCCCGTTTAGTAGCAAAATGGCAGCAGCTGCAGAAGAAGCATCCAAACGGGTCCAACAACTATCAACGGCTTCTGCAGAGCCGCAGCGCACACAAAAACCGCTCTAATATCTTTTGGGGGAGCTTTGGCCGGTTACCTTGGCATGATTTTTGACTTTTCTGCCCTTTTGCTTGCGCTTCCACCCTTGTAACATGAAGCATGCCAGATTCTCCCCCTGCTTCCCTTTCACCTTCTTCTCTGCCATTCTCACTTGGGGGGGGGGGGGGGGACGAAATAGCAAAGCGCACGATTGAAGGAAGAAGAAAGGCATTGGGGAGCCACTGGTTCAGGGACGGATTGCTTGCGCTGTCTGGTGGATTGGCAAAATCGTACACGCCGGTAGACGGCATCATCATCGGCAGCATCGTTGGTGTGTATGACCCCCACACATCGTACCGAACACGTCAAAGCACTGCAAATCATTTCCTTCGCCAAGGACACAATGCACGAGGAACGCCATCGACGGGGGATTTTCGTTTCGTTAATGTGTGTTTTAAAACTTTTTAGCATGTGTGGAACCTTTTTGGCGCATAAAAACAAACATGAAATTTTGTTTATAATATTAATAATGCTTATTTTTATATGTGAACAATTATACACATCTTATCAAATAAACAAACCTACATTTCCTCGTTTGCACATTATCAAAAGAGGGAAATGGCAAAAGAAAAAAAAAAGTCATTCCATCCCAAACGTGTTCCGTCAACGGAACCCTTTTTATCCGGTTGACTAAAAAAAAGGAAAATGCAAAAACGGAAGGTGTTCACAAAACTCTGGCCACCCCAAGCGCCATGTAAATGTGTCTCTTCCCAGCATCCACCTTTTCAAAACAGTCCATCCATTGACATGCGCATGTGCAGCAGTGTGATGGTGTTGCCGATACGGGAAGCATCATGCTCATCATCAACAGAGGAGAAGGGTGGTATGGGTGTTGATGATGATGATGCTGGTGCGCGTCATCTCATCCCAACAACAAGCAACACGCAACGAGCTGACTCGTTGTAAATGAGAGTCGAAAATATTCAACAACAAAAAAATACTCCACACATTGCCAATTTCTGCATCGTGTAACTATGGTGATAATATGGATACGAAAGCATCGGCAATTGGAAAGAATGCTACGCATTTTTTGCACGCCTGCACGATGTGCAGCAGGGATTGCTAGGATCGGTTTCAGTTTAAAATCGGAAACGGTATCGACATGTGAAAACGGAAACCGGATTTCAACCGCTTTCATTTCATTCTGAAAGATTGTAAACCTTTCTCTGATTGTACACTCGTCAATAATTGATTTGTCCTATTTCAAAAAAAATATATTTGTGAAAAGCAAAACCACACCTGGTGGGAGACAAACGACTTTCAACCGAATTCTTCTTATCAACGCAAAATTAACATCAATTATTCATTTTTGTGCATTCAAAACGATTTGCCACACACCCAAGAAAATGTTACATTTATCTATCCAAGATAACAGTTATTAATGCTAGTCTCCTTTCAGCTGTGATCTGCTTCAAATAGTATATTAATTATAGTGGAGAGGTGAACCAACCTTCCAACAGTGTTAAAATGATTCCTCTCTACCAAATGGGTGAGGAATTTATCTAAAATATACATAAACTCTTTATAATAGGGAATAAACTACTTACATTCGTATAGCTCGCTTCCGTATGCTGACCAACTGCTTCTGTTTATAGCTGCGGTACTTTACAATCCTCTTCACAGTGCCTGTTGATCTACCACTGCCACCGGAATCGGATTTCCATTTCGCCGAATGTCTTTTCGGTCCGTCGTTCTCCTCCTCGTCCGGATCACTTTCATCATCATCTTCCTCCTCTTCGATCTCCTCTTCATCGTCCTCTTCGATTTCCTCGTCGTACGATATGATCTGCACATCGTCATCTTCCTCCTCATCCTGTTCAAGGTCGGACGATGACGTTTTTCGCAACGGTGTGGAAGAGGGTTTTGTTTCCATCTTTTCGGGAGTATCTTCTTCCGCTTCCTCGTCCGTATATTCGTCTGTGCTGATATCGAGCTTGGACGCATCATCATCCATGGAGTTGTTCGGATTGGCCGATTCCTTCTCCTCCACGTACACTTCGTAATCTTCATCCATCTCATCGTACTCTTCCTCTTCGTCGTCGTCGTCCATGTCCTCTTCCTCATCCTCTTCCTCGTCCTCGATGGAAAACACTTCCAGTTCGGGATGTTTCAGAGCATCTTCTTTGGTTTGGTCTGTCACTGACTTTTCCGGGGAACTGTTCAGCTCCACAATTTGTTCATCCACCGGATCCTCTCCGTAAGTCGTTTCGCTTGTCTAAAAACAGCAATAAAAATAATATTAGCAATGCAATCGATTTTACATCCTAACCTTCATGTAAAATACCTTCGCCTCTTCTGCCTCCCGGCCCTGGGGGACGGTATTTTCCTTCTCCTCATCCTTCGCTCCGGTAGTGTTCGATACATCCATTCCAGTAGCTTCTTTCCGGCTGTCAGTACACTCTGTTGACGCAACAGTTTCGGCCGCAGAACAATTTTCCACATCCGGCTGTGGATATTTCTCCTTTTCTTCCGGCTGTTCTTCACCTATCGGAAGCGCATCCATTCTCGACACCCGCGCTTTACGGTGTTTGTAGAACCACAGGAAGGTGTCTTATTTTGCCGCACACTTCGCGTGGCAAAAACGCAAACACTGTCGTCTTCGTTCTAGCCCTCTGAAATGCCTTATCAATCAAAATCGCCCTTCGGCTTGTAGGTTGTTTTGTGCGTACCCTCACTTGCGCATGTATGCGACTAGAAAACGACGATGCAGCAGCTGTAACAATTCCTTGACACAAACGCAAAACTGCAAGCTAGGCAGATATTTTGTCACGAAACGCTGCTAATTTTGCTGTCACCCAAGTAGCACCCGATTTTTGCTGCCCGCGACGATAAACCGATAAACCTTACGCACACATTAAAATTTAAATCACTATTTTCAAAGAAAACCCACTGCTTAGGGGCAGGCAGCACACCCTTGTTTGAGATCCAAACAACACCAAACTAATTTTCCTACACAACAAACCGAGCATTCAGTGTGGAAAAGGTGGAATGAAACCGAGATGATGAAAAGCCGATTTGGTTACAAAGCATTACTCATTACACAGGAGCGAACCGGTCGTATTTCCGCCGTGATTGAATTTTACTATCAAACATCCTAACTCCGACACTGCGTGCGTTCGAAAGGGAACCGTAAACTCGCGCGTTAAAACCGTACACCTTCAAATACCCGGTAAAATTTGTAAATCTCTACTGCCATTCACGCTCGCGTACGGTTTTTCTTCTACTTGTGCTTTTGTTTTGTGCAGCTTTTCCAACTTTTGTCAAAACCAGCTCGGATGGCACAATTCGAGCTGGCTGGAATTAATTGAAAAAAGGCAAAAAGCAGACAAAATGTAGCAAAACACTCGTTATAAATGTATGCAATATTAATTTAAATATACAACAAGAAATCGATACATAAGTAGAAATCACCAAGGGTGGAAATAAAAACATTTCGGAATTATAAAATTATATTCAACACATAGTGAAGCATCGGACTCGCACATCGTAAACACACTGATATCAATATTGACAACAGAGCTGTCAACTTTTCCGCGCTTGTTTTGTTTATAGTTATACGTAGTCGAAAAGTTCACGCAAATTGTTCTGCGAAAAGGTATGCACGTGTGCAAGGTATTTAGTTGCAGTTTTCACTAATAGAGGTCGCTAGCTCTTACACGTGGTTTTCTTTAAAATTTGAATAGTTTTTGTGTGGAAAACTATGTATTGTTACAAAACTATGTTAAATACAGAACAGTAAAATTAAACTGATAAAATAATAGAATAATAGAATATAGAATCAATAGCAAATCGATAAGACACATATGTGACAAATGTTTTCCTCCGTAGAACATTCATGTAAAACAAATAGAGAGCGAATAAAATGCCCTTACCGTACATGCTAATGAAAAGCGCATTCTGAACAGCTTTGCAAGGCCATCGTTATGGTTGAATTAAAGCCCTTTCGCCTGCGTCAACGAGGTGATCGACCTACCGAGCATTTCGGTAGCGATGGCCTTCAGGGGTATGTATGCCAAACAAACACACTTAAATTGACACAGTTCCATGTACGCTAGTCACCGTCAATTGCAGATTAATTGATCCGATTAAGAGTAATCGACTAATTGTAACAAATGATCCCAAAACGTTACCGAAACGTTTTATACATTTACGTGCTCACAGCACGAAACACATTTTGAAACAAATCCTTTCGATTTACACTAACAAAACGTTACAAGGAAAATGAAAAAAGAAATCGAATTTTTATTAGGATTTTAAAATGTCTCTTCGGAGCAAACAAACATAAAATGTAAATGAATCACACGCATCAGCTTGGTATATTTTTGTTCCATTTTTTTATTCGAAAGAACTATATTTTATTCTCTTTTTTGTTTAATGCTGTTTTACCTCCCCTTCACTAGCTACGTTCTTCGTAGGCATTAGTGCCCTTATGTTTGTTTTATTTCTAGTGCCATCCCGCATTCTTCATCGCATCCACCAGTGTGGCAAATATAGTGGCCAAACGGTAATAAATGTCCCCTCTCTTGTTGCACAATATGATACCTGTTTTCTGTTGTATGGGTGTATGTGGTTTTGTTTTTTTTTCTTATTCGTTTCACAATGTTTCTTCCGCTCTGTTGGTGATGTAATGTTTTTCTTTGACATGTTTGTTATGTTTCTTTTATTATTTCTGTTTACATTAGGTCGTTTCCTAGAGGATGAGATATTTTATCTTGTTTGTTTTGTTCTAGTTTTTTAATTTAGTTGCATCAAAAGACTCTTACCTTCTACTGTTACGCCAGGTATGCAATTTGCTTTTGATTTGATCTAATATTTAAGATGGTTTCGTAGCTTCTCTTTTTAGACGATTTGTGACTGATTGGATATATTCTACTTGCATTTTCCGGGAAGGAAAACATAAAATCAATGCCAAAAAAAAAACAAATCATTTGCAAAGACATCTTGCCTCACTTCTTGAAATCGTTCCAATGCTTCTGGTAGCGACAAGAAATCAATTTACGTTTATACAGGAAGCAATTTTTCTCTATTGTCTCATTTTGGGGGCAAATATGTATTCCTTCAATTCCTGACTTTAGCTAGGAACACTAGAAGACTCTTTTCTCGCACGCAAGAGAAACAGTAATTCGTTCAAGGGACGAGGCTCGACTCTTTCAAACCATTCCATTCCACTTATACGCACAAATTGAACGCTGATGAAGGACGGGCGGACTCCGGTTTGTTTTGTGTGCTATTTTGTAGTTTTTTCTTTACATTTTTCAGAGCGAAAGTGTGTTTTAGCTTTTCATTCCTTCTTAACTTTTATTATACGGTGCTTGATTTATTTCGTTTCATCCTTTCTGCCCCGTCGATACGAACCTTTTACTGGCGGGTGGGGGAAGTATTACACAGTTACAACTATACACATGGGTTATTTATTCGTATGATCAGGAAGGGTTACGCGTTTTTGTGTGTGTATGTGGCTCTTGTTTGCCTGCAGGAAGTGTTAGCTTGTTTCCTTCTTTCCGTTTAACGCAATTGGCTTTCAGTATATTAGCTTACAATCGTACAAGAAACGTAGGACACACCACATATGCTGTTCCTTTTGCCTGCTTGCTGGTACGATCAGTTAGTTCTTATGTCAGGTTTATGGTTTTATTTCCCAGTAAATTTGTTTCTTCGTCTGCCATGCTTCACATTTAGGGGACCTCTGTTGAAAAAAGGGGGGCAATTCCATTAGCACGCTTTGGTTACATGCGAAAGGGCCGACAATGTACATATATTTGCGCCCTCTTTACTTGACCCCGGACGCTTCCGCCGGAGACTCTTAGTAATAGCTGCGAGTTCCCTGTTGCATCTCTGCGCGCCGATGCATCGCTGTTGCAAACGGGGCGAGCACAACTATTAGCGCGGCATAGTAGTGTAGTAGTGTCCGTAGATTGTTTAAATATAAATAAATATGTTTTTTACATCACAGTTCGTTAAAATTAAAAACAAATTGTTATACTTAGTCGACTCGTAACGTACACATTTGTGTGTTGTCCTCTTCTCGCGCACTTAAACCAAAATCTTTTCTTTTTCCCACCAAACTTGTGCCATGTTAACATAGCTGACTTTTACTTTCCTTGATCGCTTTTCCTTTTTTCCATGCTTTTTTTTTTGGTAGTCCTTACTACACACACATACATACATCCATACATACGCTACACATACATACATACATACAGGTGTCCTACTACTGCAGCAGCACACGATAACACACCACGTTTGCTAGAAGTTTCATTTGAAGGAGATAACGATTGGGTGGGGCCAATATGCCACAGTTTACTCTAGAAGGAATGGTGTGTATTGTCCTTCTGTATTGTTTTCTTCATCAAAATTCCTAAGGACCACATCTGCTTGATCGATTCTTGTTTTTTTGCGTTACGCCGCCTTAAGTGTTGTCTGTGTCTGTATCTTTTTTCCTATTGGTGGTTGAGATGGTATAGGCTTTTAAAATTTCACTTTAACTACGGCTAATTTCACTAGAAACAGTTTTAGATTTAATCTTTCGCCCCTGACCCCGACGCCCGATCTGCATCTTGCGCGCGGTTCGTCCTTTCAGAATGCATTACGAATAATTATCATACCACCTACCATTTCCCTTCTCTTTCACTGTACGTGGTCTTGTTTTACCCTATCTTCTCCCGGTCATTCTCTCCACGCTCAATGGCCCAACACGTTTCAGTCTAAGAAAAAGGTATAACAAGCTTACAAGGGTAGGAAAATTATTGGAAATCTAATCGCACGCGAAATTGCGTCGATAAATGAAGCGTATAATTCCTCCCAATCGCGTGTACTAGGGAAATCAGCGATTTTCTTTATCGCTAGTTGTAGTATATTATTGTACCCGGGTGTGTGAAATGAAACTAACACGCTACCAAGAACTAACAGAAAGGGACGACAATCGAACGGAGAAAGCATACTATAACATAACATAGGGTAAGATAACCACATTTCCACCACGATCGCACTTTACCAGTGTTACGTGAATGATACGGAGAAAAGGCCTGATGATTTTTACGCGACGATTATTTACATTACTATTTGGTCTATCTGTTTTCTGTTGTTTTGTGTTGCGCACATTCTTTTTTTGATAAGTACACCCTGGTACCGTTTCTGTTTTGTTTTTTCTGCTTTTCTTCTTTTTTGGCAGCTGCTGATTGCAGCATCATTGTTTTGTTTCGTGCTCTTACTAAAACATCTAAGAATGTTTGCTCCTTCTCTATTTCCGTTCGCTCATTGTAAACTATTACTCTTACTTCCTCTGTCTTTGACAAAATCGTAGTACAGTATAGTGTGTATGTGGTTTTCGTTTCTATTTCCATTTGTTTTCTTGTTTGTTTTGCATTTATAATTAACCCTCCTTGTAACTACTATTATTTCGCACTGCGTTCCGAATGTGGGTGTTTCACATGTAAATTTGACCTAAAATTTTTCATCTAACATAGTTTCTTTTTATTGGTTTTATTTGTGAGGAGCAGCACTGTTGCAAAAGCTCCACTTTCAATTACTTTCGAATTTACTTTACGTGTTCTTCAATAATTACAATATGGTAATGGTGCTATAGAATGCGCGAGGTATACTACTAACTTCGGTCGCATTCGGTGTTTAATTTAGGTTTACGTTTTTCTTTCCAAACTTCATTTCCACTGTTTCCACTCTTATCGACCGATTCGATAGCATACTTTCTGCGTAATGAGCGAGTTCGTGCTAAATAGAACTGACCATTTATATACCACGACACCGTATGTACATATGCACAAATAAAATAGGGGGTTTGGACTTTTCCATACATGAGTCTTGTCCGTCTTGCTTTAAAGTGTGTCAAAGTGTGTAAAACTTTTAACATATGTGTTTGTGTTTTTTTTTACATTTTTTCCTAATTTTGATTTTTTCCTTTCCACTTTTGACTACTGATTGTTTGTATGTTGGTATACTTTGTTTGTTGCCGTTTCGTTTTGGTATTGTTTCACATCATTCAGTGAGTACGAACAAAGTGCACATCAGCAAACACAGCATCAGCTTCGTATGATCATTGCCGTTTCTAGCGTTCGCTCTTCCGACACCCACATTCAACTCGCTCCTCCTGGCCCTTACTAGCCAGAACAACAAAACGATTTTTTCGAAAAAAGAAAACCACGATCGCGTAGCAATTAATGCACCATCATCAATTAAGTTTCGTTTTGTTTACATGGTGTCCTCTTGGCGTTCTCAGCGCCTGCTGCTCTCCACAAACGCTTCCAATTCCATCGTGCGAGTTTGTTTTTTTTTGTTGGACAAGGCAGGGAGTTCTGGAGGTGACACATCTGAAACGAAATGAGCAAACGAAATGTTAATCGACAGTGGTAAAGAAGAGTAAACGTTCAGTTAATGAAAGATATGTAGAATACAGACGCCATTTTATGGAAGTTCCATTAGCATATTCAAAATAATGCTACCGAAATTCAATTAATATTGAGCGAAGGAAGACAATTTTTGGGTAATATTTGCCCTGCTATTAGTCATACAATTTCATCATTGCTGAATATCGATCCAATTCCCGTATCCTAAAGGATACTGCATGAACGAAGGACTGTCTCCTCTTGTCAGGGGAACCAGGTTTCCAAGAATATACCAAAACAATGCGACCTTACTTTATGATACATTCCCAGAACAAAAGCCCTGCAAGGATAGCATCATTACCGTGAGGAAGCTTTGAAAGGTTTTTACCCATTCATACGGCGTCCAATTTTACCATCCATTCGGAAAACGACATCGAACTCTCATTCACATCCTCTTGATTACTTTCCATTCCTGGAAAGGAATATTATTAATGGCTGAACCCCTTGTATAATGTATTAACAGTACAATATCGCTCTTGTTAGTAGATTGATAGGTTGGAGAAGACGAAAACAAACACACACAAATTTAAAACGAAACGCCATTTTGCCAGCTTTTCGCATTGGATTCAATTAGCCGCAGAGCTCGATTTGGAGCAGAGAATTAAATTTGTTCAATTTATGTAAGACTCCGTCCTCTTCAGTGTCAATCAACAGTAACACTTCGTGGGTAAACAAAAGGACACTTGTCGCTTCATACGGACAATTCCCTCCCCACTGGCAAGCTGTCCCCTTTATATTCCTTTTGAAAGAGGGCCGCCTTTGCCATGACAAAAAGGTTCCGAAAGCTCGCGCGAGAACTTCGCTGATTGGATGGGTCGAATTCCGACCTAGATACAAAAAAAAAATAACAAAGAATGTTCCCTCACAACTCTCAGGTGCGTGCTACTGACGATGGCAATGATGATGATGATGATGGTTGTCATGATGTTGGTGTGGTGGAGGTACTCCTTTACCAGGGCATCCTGTGCATCTTGCGTGTGCTGCTTCTTCTCGGGATCTTCCACTTCCGGGAAATATACAGACACGACTGGTGGCGCGCGCATGCGTATCCGCCGAAAGCTTCACACCGTTTTGGTTTGGTGGGTTGGAGGAATAATCGGGATCTTCTTTTCCGCGTACCAAAAGTTCGCCGAGGCAAACGAATGGACATGACCTCACGCATCGTGGGGTTTTGTGTCTTGCATGTTCACGGGTCCGGAAAGTACGCAAATTTGGTATTGGAGGTGGTAATTTCAAGCTTTTTTTTTGGACAATTCAAGATGACGTCAGCAAATGGGAGATTTTGTGGCAATAACTCCAAACATTGGAACATTTTTTGGATGACTAATAGGAAAGTTTTGTTTTTATCGAACTATGTTTCCTTGCTAGAATTGAGATCTCTTCACGCTGTTATTGAAGTGCTTTGGATTGCGAAGTTTGGAACTCTAAATTGATGACAAGCGACCAAACAAATCGCTGCAACGACATGTATGTGCGGTGGCGAAACTAGTCCTAGTACCTTCGCTATCGTCTCACTTGTTTGTTTTGCTTCCGATGTTTGATGGAATAGTGCATACGTCCTCGTCCGCTTCATCCTGGTTCCACTCCGGGGAACAAAAAAACCCACCGATCCCTTCGGCGATCCCGGGTTATATGAAACCAGCGAGTCCCGCCGTCTCAAGTTCCGCTCGCTAAACCCAACCCGACAACCGCTATGGGCTCCAAAATCTAAAACACCATCACACATCGACCGATACTGTTCTGCTGCAAAGATGACTACGGACGGTTTTGCATCCCAGCCTTCATCCGATGCACGATGCGTCTCGCATCTAGATTTCGCCCTGTATAATATATTGGTTATCAAAAACATATATCAGAGCCGACGACCGGCAGCAGGTTGATGGCTTGAGTGGTGCACAATTTGATTGCTTGCATCGTGCGCGAAGGGAGACGGATGATGCATGTGCACCACAGAGCATACGTAAAAGGGAAAATGGATAGATTTCCGCTCATGCACCCGCGCACACATACACGCAGCTTCGGTATGTGTGTATGTGTGTCTCTCCCTCCTTTTCTCTATCTTTCTGTCTCATTTGTTCTTCTCCAGGAATGGCTGTGTACATTAAGACGACCTGACCGCGGAAAAGCAGGCCCTTCATTCAACGTCCACAACCGCTCCACAACCCCGTAAATATGCTGCCCTGCACTATGTGTGATGTGCATCAAGTGCACTACCGATGCAATTTCGATTTGCCGAAGCAAACACACACACAAACGCGCTCGCGTACGCATCAGAAGTGGGATGTTGGTTGATACAAAATCGAAGATCGAAGCTCGACAACAGTGTGCCGGTAATGGTGGTGGTAGAGGAGGAATGGTTTCAATTTCGACACTAACGACAACGACAACAACGGCGGCTTGATTCTCGAAAGGCTTCTACCATTCTCTGGATACGTGTGTGTGTGTGTATTGTTGTGGGTGTTGGGTGTGCACCTTTTGTGTCCCTTTTCTCGATGCATCTCGCACCATGCATGGGAAGGTCGGATGTTTGTCGGAGTGGGGATTGGGGAGATGTTGCGTTTCTCAGTTGCATTCCCTAGTCTTCCCCCTAAACTGTTAGACTTTAGTTAGGCCGTTAGTTTTTGGGGGATGCTTACCATTTCTAGGAATTGTTTGTCGCTCAAAATGCAACGTACTGCACCGTACTGTGTATTTGCACTGCATTCGTGCACAAACTCACCAGTCCCTCCTCTTCACTCTTCTCCAAAAACATTTCCTTATCATGGGTGTTTCATATAGTTCAGACGTGCTGTAAAAATAAACCGATGAAACATCGGTGCAAATAGCGGGAATGGTTTCCAATCCAATCAAATTGAATGTCATTGAAGGGAATTGGTGCAGGGGTGATGCATTAGAAGCTTTTCATCAGCTACTACTTGTTACATTCGAAGCCAAAAAACCGTGTTCCTACTGCCAGAAATAAGCTTATGAATTTTTGGTAACATTTTGAACAACAGCACTGCATATATTGTTTTGATTCAATTAATCACGGTCGCGTGATGTTTAATATTCGCTATAACTAGATTAAAAATAGTTTGAAGTACAGTAGCTAGATAAAATTTCTATTCCATCGAGTAGAGTTGTCTACGACTACACAATTCCTCCTTCGAACTCTTGTGAAAGCTAAATCTGGAGTTGCTGTAAGATATATATTCAAACCAGAAATATATACATATATATAAGAAATATATACTCCAGAATAGACAATTGAGAGGCACATTTGAACATTGGATGCAACATATCGCCAACATTCACGTTTTCGTATTTTGTTAAGCTCTTGTTGAAAATAAATGTAAAACAAGTCACAATCTAATCAATTTTAATAGCTTCGAAGACGAATAGAATATTTCAAAGAAAAGTTTTTACCGGTAGGAATTATATTTCGTACTAAAATTAATTTTAGTAAAAAAAACTCAACATGAGAACTCTTTCTAATCGAACCAATTCCGAGAAGACATTACATTAGAGATACTAATAATCTTCATATCCTCCAGTTTTCTTAATTATAAAACAATTCCCAAAGGTAGTTGCTAAAGCTGTTTGGTTGCAGAAGAAACACCAAACTTCCTTAAAGGGCACCGGAGAACCGGTGCGGTCTTATAATAATCATTACTTCCGACCATAACTGTGCGGATGGACGGAGTCGGAAACGGATTTGTATCCTTTCATTTTGATACCCAAAAAGGATCGCCCAGAAAGCAACACGTACACACAAAAACGATACGGTGTTGGCTGACCAGCAACACTCAGCCGAGCCTAAAACTCTGGACCCTCTACACTAACCCATTCGGCAAAAATATAGCAACTGGCACTGGAAGGAATTGGTGGTTAGGGAGGACAGGCTAATTGTGGTACACATTCCATGCGCGACAGAACAACTCCACAGTCCTCCGTCCCTTCCGCTGGAATAGTTCTCGTGAGGGGAGCAGCGCGAGCGCGAGTGCCACAAATTGTTGGAAGTTTTCGTCCTTGAAGGCCGGTTGCCGGCCCTCTCTCCATACGAGCCTTTCGCTTTTCGCCACAAAACTCCGAGAAACTTTACCGATTCGTGTCGTCTAAACGGAGGAACCCAATTAGGAGTTGGAAGAAAAAGGAGAAAAAAAAGCACCGAGTATGCTAAGGTTTGCGGTTGACACGGGGCGAGGCATTATTTTGAGCCCGATCCCCGGGATGGAAGGGAAAATTGGTGGGAAAAATCTATCTCACCGAAAGCTATGGAGGAAGTGGCGCTTATGCTTGTGCTTCGATGCTTTCCACAACCCCCGGTAACGACACATCGGGATTGCGATTCGCAATTGCCGACATTTCACATTACCCGCACCGTGCTTCCCATTTTCTTTGCGCTGTTCTACCAAACTCAAACCAAACTAAGGTAAGGAGAAAAAAAACTCAATCGACATAATGGTGCCTGGTTTGTGCGGGGAAGTGCTTTTATCGATTCGCTCTCCACTTGGGTACATATATTTATTTACAATTTCCAATCGATCACGTGTCACGCGCACAGCTCTCACAGACATTCATTTTTATCGGTTTTGGATTTCCTTTTTTTTCTCCATCCGCTCTTACCCCCAAGACGCCTTTGTAAAGCTTTTACCCCGTTCTTAAGTGCGTTCATCAAAGGAAGAAAAAGAAGGACCAACTCTCGCTCTCTCTCTCTCTCTCTCTCTCTCGCTGGGAGTTAATGTGCCCGGCAAACAAATACGATGAAGCAAGATATTTTCTTTTACAATCAATAAAGAAAAAGAAAAGCGCTTTTAATAATTTAAAATCATTTAGAATTCTAAACCCGAACGTACGTGACATTGGGTGAAGGGTTCTTATACTACTTGTAAGACACTGTAACAAAAACGTCCGTTTGTGCTTTAAGTAAATTTAACGCAAATAAGTGTGTAAAGTACTAGAAATATAATGATGATAATTATCGAAAAAAAAACTGTTTTCCATTATCTGCAACAATTCATCCATACAAAGATTATCCCTTAAAGCTGAGGGCAGACAAGATTTACTGCTCCCTTAAAAGCTAAAGTTCTTACCAAAGAAGAGGAAGCAAACCGAGCATTGGTGGGCCGCACACGATACTATTACGCCAGGAAGATGATGCATTATTAGAGGATGCACACAGGCACACAGCACACTTCTACCACCCTTGTTCTAGGTTTATGATACGGCACCACTATCGGAGGGCGGGTGGTAGAACAATTTATGATTGAACACGGAATGATTAATTACGCTGCTATTTATTTTCATTAGAGTAATCAATTACACTCTCGGTTGGGCTTTGTGCGAATTGTACGCTTTTATTCTCGAAAGGAAAAGACCGTGTAGCAAGGGTTTTTTTGAGTGAAAAGAGTAAGACACCTACGGAAGAAAACAAAAACCGTAAGAATAAAAAGTTCATGCTAATTAATTTTGCTGCTGCTTTTATTTTCCTTCAATGATTGCAATGATGAAAATTTATATTTTTGCTCATTCATTGAGTTCAGGTTGAACATTTTAATGCAAATGCTATTAAAATTTTACGAACTCTGGAAGGAAAAATAACCCCGTTGGAAAATGAAGCACTAAAAAAACAGGAATGATTATCACAGCGGGAATGTAATTTGAGCAATTCGATCCATTTCGTGCCGCAAATATGCATTCATGGCTTCAGTTAAATATACAATTTCATACACTAGGTACATGAAAATATCATAGTAAAAAAAACAGAATCACAAGCTGAACAATGCACCCAAATAACAACTATCAATGATGATGGATCGCTTTCGGATACGTTTTGCTTCCAGCTTCCTCCCCATTTTTTTTTTGCTGGTGCTGTTGCTGTAATCCATCTCAAACTATTTTACAAAAATGTTATCTACACATTACACTGCACGCCACCCCGATCATTCTTTTCCTTCCACATCCCATTGGCCATTTTTTTGTGTGTTCAGACAACCATAGTAACGAAATCGAGCCAGAAAATGCCATTCCCGCCCGGTGGCATTTTAACGTCAAACTGAAGTTCTCTTCCTCTGCTCCCGCTTCCCGTCCCTTCCAAGCGCCAAACACATCTCAATCCTTCCGTTCCAAAATCGATCCCCCCCCTGGCAGGATATGCACACACATTTATCATTATTGAAAAGTGCAGATGAGAAAGATTAATCGCTTCCCGGACGAGTATGGTTGGTGGTGGAGAAGAAATTGAACGTGCTGGTAAGAAAGAAAGAAAGAATGTACACCACCGTCGTAGTTACACCATTAGTACAATCCCACACACCGCATGCTTCTAAGTCGCTGCCTTCCTCCTCTTTTTGCTTACTACGAACCAGTAAACCACACACTTTGGTTCGTGTGAGAACGAGGATCTTCCAGACAGGGTGTCGTTCGCAAGGCGACCTCCTCTTGGGAGGGTCGTTGAAGGATTGCAAGAAATTATTATTCTACTCTCCAACTGACGATGGGACGATTTGTGTGGGAGACGTTGTCGAAGTTCACTGCGGTGCCACAGCAAGTAAAGGATGTACACACGGAACACATACCCGTGTAACGACATAAACATGATTTACCCATTTTCCAGGCGTCACACATCCATCGCTCTAAGCGCACCGTCATGCATGAGAGTTTGGCAAAAGGCAGAAAACAAAACTTTTGCCAAGTCATTTTTCAGGCCGCACCGGGTAATTACTTTAGGCTACTCTGTGTCTCGTTACGGCTCAGCAACAAAGCCTCCCATCTGGACGTGGGTGAATGAGAATACGGGTGGAAGAGGAGAAGAATGATCAGCTTGGGGTTTCGGGAATCATTAACAGAACTTCTCTGAATGATCTTTTATGATATTATAGTAGTACAGACACTTTGTTGGTAATTTTAGTTTATGCTAGTATGACTCATTTACAGATCAGCTAGTATAACAATGTTCGATGACTAAAGGTTATTTTAAGAAACTAGGCTTTGAATTTCTATTAATGAACTGTTGGAATTGAAATTCCCATTACTAGAAGATCGTCAACCACTCTTGTGAAAGTTTCTGTGGAGGTACCTGACATGTCTAAGGGTACTCCGCTAATTCGTAAAAGCGTCTATGGTTTACAGTGGCATGTTACAACTACAACTAATGTAGCTAATGTAGCTAATTATATCTGGAGTTTACCCAGTTGTAGTAATACAGTTTTGACTACTATTGTGATTCGATAACCTTCAAAATACCTTTTCTACATTTATTTTACTTCTTTATGCCTAGTTAGAAACAGTTGTGTATGCATATCGCAAATACGCCATCAAAGCAACTATACAATGCAACATTTTCATACCCAACTCGTTTGGCTACGCCAATTTCGCGACTTTTTGGCACGAAGCTCCCCACTTCAAGGTTGCTGAGCGCGCGATCAGACAAACAACATAAGACACATTGCCGAGCACTGTTAACGAGCTGTTTATGGTTTTTTTTACAGGGGGGAAGTAAAGACGAATACAAAGAAGATTCCACAACAGAAGGGCTATGACCTCTTCGAGTCAAACGCCTATTGCACATACCCGATCAGCTAATGTGACGGCGACTGATGAAAACATTGTACGTCAACTTCAGAATGACCGTTGGGTGAGAAGCGTAAATGGCGCGACGCGTTCAAGAGGCGATAAAAAAGCACTGGAATTGTGCCAGAGCAATATGCGTCGAAATGGTGGATGATGATGATGATGTTGGTGAACACAAGTGGCAAGATCAAATACGACTACAGTTTAAAATGTGCCTCTACTACTTAAATATCCTCCCAAAAACCTTCGAACTCTATACTAATATACAAATGTTTTCGGTCAAAACATACTCATTTTGTATGTAGACAGGATGTAAGAATTAAATAGATTAGAGATCAGAGAGATTAGAGATCATAGTACGATCGTCCTATGCTCTTTGCAGTCTTGAACTATTCCTCAAGAAACTCAAGACTTTCTTGTCTTGATCGCTCTTGCACAAAGAGTAAATGTCGGTAAGGCACGATTTCTATGATGTTGTTTGTAACTTCCTTCTTTGCAAATTCTCGGAGTCATTCATTAGCTTGAATTAGCAATGACAGTGGAATGCACTTTCTAATTGTAATGAAATATTATACTGTCAACAGTCAAATCTGTGTTTACAGCGCATAATTACTTCCTTTCCAAAAATATCTAATCATCTGCTAGTTGGCTACATTCACACGATGTAATACAGTTCTAAAACCGAAAATCCTTCACCATATGCTCAAACAAAACAAAAAAACAAAGTGTCCCAAATACTTCGCTCAATCTGGCGAGACCGTAAGTTGTCCGAGCGCAAAAAGTGGTATCTTTCAACCGCATTCAAGTAACACTCCTTTTGCAAGTACACCGCAATCCACACCGCTTCTTGCGCAGCAGCTTCGCGTACACACAGCCAACTATTTATAGAACCGAAAATAGCACAATTTGTAGACGCATCATACGCTGGTTTTTTTTCCTCCTTTTGCTTTAGGATGGATACGATCATACTAGCAAAGAAGTGGGCGACAACGACGACTAAGTGAGGTGGAAGACACATTGGCCAGAAGATTGAGTAAGACAAAAGAACAGTTTCGCTCTAGTTACGTTAATCCAAAAAAATAACGTCACGTAAATGATTATTACTTTACTAGGCCATCGGAACAGAACGAACTGGGGTTGGTAAGTCTGGACAATCACTATCTCTATATGCTGGAGATTCGTAAGGCCTTTTCGACACCTCCTCGATACGTAGAGTTGGTAATGTTTGGACCTTTCTGGTTTAAATGTCATTTAAAGTTCGCATGATCGTTAACACGTCTTCTTACAAAAAAACTAACGAATCAGGTGCATTGAACCTTTTTTAACTAGGATCTGTACCTACATTCATGGGATCTTTTGGATCTGTACACCGTGGAAAATCTCCATTTAAACTTCTGAAACTAGAAGGTTGCTAACATTATTTACTCCGCCATATTGAAGAGCTGTTGTGTAATGATCTTTCACTCAATCTTCCAAAAAGTCACACACACGCACCCAATGTGGTGGTAACCATTCGGTTTGCCATTAATTCGTTTTTAATGACAACAAAGTAAAAATTGTATGATGCTACTTCTCCACCATCTCCCATCTCTGAGCATTGGGCAAACACAGTGAATACACGGTGCATAACTAACGTCGTTAGGTCATTCGAAAAGGTCGTCGGTCGGTTTACTTTTCTCACGCTTCTTCCTTTTTCTGTACATTTCGTCACTCGCGCATGCAGAGTTTTTTTGCCGGACGGTAGAAAAATCAACATGGCCGTCTCGCAAATGAGTATGTTTGTGTGTGCAACATTATTTGAATTTACTGCGGAAAAGAGTCGTTATGTTAGGTTACAGAACACCATAGTGGACGGATCGTGCAAAAAGTGCTACGTCCCCAGCTGCATTTGGAAATATGCTTGGGAACTGTGTAAAACATATATAATTTAGAAAAGCCTTTACGTACGACGCACCGTTTTTCGCCCGGTGTTGTTAGCATATATTTATTTCTCAGTCTACCTCAAGGACTCCCCCTCCCCCCTCCAATGTCCAATCGTTGGCCACGTATACATGTATCACGTACCAACACAGAAACGCAATACACTGGCACCGAATTCCCAACAGGCGTGCTTCCAATCAAGGCATACAGAATTTCATTAGGAACATTCCAAATCTTCCTCTAGGGGGAATTACACGCACGAACATACGCATTTCGATACAAAAATACCAGCAAACCGTGTGCGTGTGTGTGCGCATGTATGCAATGCACGCAAAACCCTTTCGTCGAATTGGGTGGTCAATCTTCTTGTACCGAGATTAAGCGATGGGAGAGGATTATCTGTACTGTAAAGAAGGGGTAAAACAAAACGCGGGGAAAAGGGAAACGAAAAGTACACACACAAGAGATGCTCTGCAACCAGAAACGATCTTGTCCACTTGAAACGTGTTAGGGGTAGGAAAATTGTGTCTCTTTTCATCTCGAACGTCCTTCAAACATTGGGGAGAAAACCGTGGGAAAACGCACGCGACCAACGCAGGGGGTCCGTTGGTGGGGTATGCAAACGAGAAGAGCACCCAATTTCCCTAACGCAAAACGTTCTCGAATGTTTCGCTCGATTGTATTTTTTTTGTTATTGTGGAAGATCCTTCTCTTATCCTTTTTTTTGTGTGTATCTCCCTCAAAATACCAATTTTGTACCACCTGTCAACGATCTCCACACACACACACGCACATGAGATGATGGACCACGGGGAAATATTTCCCATAATACATAAAGGATTCAGCAGGAATTCGTCCAAGTCGCCGTCACCCATTGCCCGTCGTCACTGTCATCACACCGCTTGTCGTCGTCGTGTGCTCTCTTCCGGAATTATTGATTTTCTGTCATATGACTTTAATGGTCCACACGATGTTGCCGCTTCCTTTAGCAGGTCCACCAAATGAAGTTTCGCTTATCGTTCCATCTCTCTTTTTCTCTCTCTACCTTCGTCGTTCCGGGTTTGGTTCATAAGGGCAATCTACAAGAGACAAGAACATTCCAACGATTCCAACGAATCTTTTGACAATACAAAAAAACAACAACACTCCACAGCACGCTGATGATAGTTTGGACTTTAGATCAGGACGGGAGTAGAAGATAGAAACAATTTTGGGCACAAATTTATCATCCAAAAGTTGATTGTGTATGTTGTGGTTGTTTTATTCAAATGTTTTGTAATAGAAAACTTGGCATTTGCGATCAAGAAATCGTCTGTTCATTATAGTTTCTGCACTACAAAACGCGGAAGTACAAGCAATTCAAGTAACAAAATAATAAGAAAAACATCCCCTAATACCCACACAAACACACACAGAGCTATTCTGGCAGCACCAACAAATAAGAGCCACGGCCTGGTTTCCGAAAGTTCAACTCCACCATCCGCCACCGGGAGCTTTGTTTTTGGTTGGGTGAGGGGTGTTGCAAAGTTTTGGTTTGGTCGCGCGAGTTTTCGCCATTAGAATTCGCTTTCCGGGTGAGGAAATGTTTGCACCACACAAAGACCACGAATCTCAAGCGCGCACACACACACAGCTACAGGTACGGAAGGGATACCCAAACGGACGTGGAAGTCGCGTGCCGTGAACTTCGTCGTCGTCGTCGTCGTCGTTGTTCGGTATCCTTTTTTTCGGAGTGTGTGCGCGCGCGCGCATAAGGATCCCGAGGCTTTCTCCTTTCCTTCTTCCGGTTGTGGCCGAGGTGCGTACACGAACATTCTACGTTTTCACACAGCTACACGCACCCGAGGAGAAACTGCTCTGTTCTGCTTCGTGATTGACCAGGCACGCCATGGAGGTAAGAGTCTTGGAGAAGTACCCGATCCGGGTGGAGGAAACGGGGGGATGCGTGCGTGTATGTATGTATTTGGCCAGTGCACACTCGAGTGTGTCCGTGTGGAATGAAGACCTCTACCATCATCAAACAAAATTCCCTTCCCGACCCCGAAAAACTCACCCACCCCGTTTAGGGCGTACTGGTGGTGCTGTTTATGTTCCATCTAAAGGCGCGAAATGGGAAAACCAATCGTAGATGGAAATATAACGGACGTACCAATCCCCCAAAGGGAGATTCCCACCAGCAAGGTCCGGCGATGGTGAAACGAGCGGTTTCGTCCGAAAGTTTTCCTCACAGGGCATTAGTATTTTGATTCGTTTCCTTCTTTTTTTTGTGTAGTGAAAAACAAATTCAATATGCGTGCGTGTGGTTTGAGGAGCTTTTTTGTTTTTGGTAAAGGAAGGCCTAACAAGACGCACCAGACGGTGGGTGAAACCACGGTGAAAAAGAGATAGGATGCGGTCCATTTCGGTCATGGCAAATGTAAATGCCTTTTTCGTGCTGGTTACGGAACGGCTTGGGATCCTTCCAATGCACATCTCCCCTTGATGTGGCGATGTGTACGATCGAATGTGTTCGTTCGGTTCTTCGAACCGGATCATTCCCGCTATATTGCTGATACTGGTGCATACGAAAGCCAGGTGTACTGCACACACGCAATAAAAGGTGTGCAGGAGAAGGTGAAGCATCGTTAGAAATTGAACTACGCACAAGGACTCTACGCAATATCCCATTTCCCATCCCGTGCTTGCCCCGAGAGGTTGGTGGCGGTGGTTGTGCAATGGCCTTATCGTACCGGTGCATGTGCTAGAGACCTAGCATTAATTGTGCTGCCTCGGCTATATCGGGGGATGTTATTGACCACAATGCAGCAGTGGAACCACCCGATAGCGGTAGAAGAGCACCCGTTTGCCCGATCTCTGCCCACAGCAGGCCACAAACGTTCAATATACATACAGGTCCTGTGTGTGTGCCCTTATTCTCCACATGCGAATCGCGCTGAGTTTCAAAATAATGGCAACGAATCTTCCGCTGAAAGGAAAGCCGGGAAAAAGGGGGAGAATAAAGGGAAGCGCTCGGCTATTCGCCATCTTTGCCGGGTTGCCTGGGACACAACGAACGCTAGGCTAGGCCTGGACGGTTGCCGTGTGACGGTTTTAATGGTAAACATAATATATTGCAAGTAAATATGGCTCCGTGCGAGATCCGAGGCTCCGGATGGCAAGGATGCAAACAGCATCCAGTACCGTTCACCATCTAGATTTTCGTCAGGGAAAAGGTGCAATGCGCGTAAACACATCCACACACACACACACAACATGAACAACGGTTGCGTTTGGGTGAGATGGTGGCGTATCCGTTTTGCGACCCAGCTCGGCACACATAGGAGATGGGTTTGAGTCCACACACACACACACATACCACGTCCGGACCCGATCGTCCCCCGGACGCATAACGGATCGATTGAAGGTTGTGCGAGCTGCATTTTGGTTGGTTTTCTCCGGGTAGGTTGTTAGGCTCGCAAAACCTCAAACCACACCGACCAACGACAACGACGGATGCTGAAGGTACCGGGCTTATGGTGTGCAGAAACCGACGAGAGGGTCTTGCAAAATCAACCGCCAAGTATTAACTGCCATAGAATGCCCCGGGAACGATGAAACTGATGATGATGATGATGATGATGATGCAAAATGCAAATACAAAATTTCCATTCGGTCAGGTATTGGCCACGGTACAGCACCTGAATCTTTCTTGTCGTCCCGATATCTGGCAACCTCGCGAGTCCACATTCCCGGGCAATTCTTCAACTGTTATTCCACGCTGGAGACTATTACCTCCAATCGTTCTTCAACAGAACAGCATCTAAAACAATATCTATATGTAGTGTTATCAACCTATTTTTTTCGTTTGTTTGATCGTCCGCGGAAATTAATACGAGGCGGCTTTGGCATGTAATTTAGATTGGGAAATATTGGCCCAAACGCCGCCACGCCTAAAGCCAACTCTCGTCAGCACATCCAACATCCAACGTCGTTCGATCTTCCAGCGTTCGTCTAAGCGTAATCGCAACATACCAACCAAGCGTACACACAAATCAGGCACAGCGGATAATTAATTCAAATTTGCTGTTACTGAAAACAGCCGTCCAAACACTCCGCCACCATGCGCTCTCTGTTCGGCATGTTGCGTGCGAAGACAGAAGAGGCGACGCTTACGCGGTAGGTCGAAAACGGAACAGCAGAGACGCGCGCGCGGTTTCTAATCAGCAACCCGCATATTATTTGACTGGAATGTGGTCGTCTCTAATTGAAGCCAGGGTGAAAGTAGGAGAAGAAGACGACCTACAAGAGGGAAGACTGCTACAGGAAACGAAACGAAGCGAGATAGAGATAGCGACAGATAGAAAAAGAGTCTATTATTGCATGCACACTCTCATATGTCCACAAATCATGCTGTTGTAGTGCGTCCGCGCTTAGAGACGCACGTCTTCTATACGATGGTAGCCCATACCACTAGTCAAGTCGAGAACCGCGAATGTATGGCGGTTGTGGACAAAAGGTTTGGTGGCTAGCAGGTGAGTATTAAAAACAGGCAAAACAAAAACACATGACCCAACCAAGCAAGTGCACAAAAACATGTCACATCATCATGGCGACTGAAATTACGCGGGTCATTCCCAAAATGGCCGACCTGCAGTGACCTCGTATGTTGGGGGATGAGTAAGTATAGACGGGCAAAACAAAACAAAAAACGATGACAGAATCTAAATGAATTTTCCATCGGGTGTTTTGCTCGTACTCGTATTTCTGTGCGAGATGAAAACTTAAGCTGTCTGACGTTGTCGTTAATGGACACCTTTTCCCTCATAAAACCCCACACTGCTGGTTGGCTATCTGTATTCTACAATACTTCTAAACTGTATTTACGTACCTGGACACTGATGTGAAGAACACGTACGGGGATATATCGTGAGCCGCTTTCGGAAAGCGTTACGCTCTTGCGCTTTCCCCATTATGAACGAATATGGCGCGTGCTGAGTTCCATTTTTTAATAGTTGCTTTGGAAGTGGTTAAAATCAAATCCGAACGGGTTGCGCTGCGACATCATGGCGGCACTTTGAGCTGCCGTTAGGCTGTGATGATGTCCACCACCGGAACCGAGCGTTTGTTGCTGGTGTTGATGTTGCTGCTGCTGTAGCTGTTGTTGCTGGAGCTGATGATGCTGTTGTTGTTGTTGCTGCTGTTGCTGCTGATGATGGTGAAGATGCTGTTGCTGTTGTTGCTGCTGCTGCTGCTGATGTTGCATTAATGCTGCGTTGCTCATCATGGAGGTTTGCTGGTGGTGGCTTTGCTGCTGTTGCAGGTGGTGTTGCTGCTGATTATGATGTTGTTGCTGCTGCTGCTGGAGAAGGTGCTGTTGTTGCTGCTGTTGCTGGGTTTGTTGCTGTTGTAAAAGATTTCCAAGGTTGTTGCCAAACGGTGTCTGAAACGAACCCATCGCATCCATACCGAGGCCGGACGTGTTAGCGTTCGTGGAGGCACCACTGCCATTATTACTGCCAACGTTGCTACTGCTGTTGGTGGTGTTGCTATTGTTGCTATTATTGTTACTACTATTGGTACTGGAAGTGTTGTTGCTATGGTGCTGTTGATTCAGTGGAACCGTTTGTGATTGAGGTGGTCCAGCAACAGCGGGCTCTTTACGAGCCCCATAATGTCATTCGCCCGTCGCGGTAATCGTAGTCCATTGCCATGGACTGTGATAACTGCTTGCACCTCCTCCTCCTCCTCCTCCGCCTCCTCCACCTGCACCACCACCACCTGCGCTGCTACTACCACCTGTACCTACGCTGCTGCCACTCGATGAAGCAGTGCCGCTTCCGGAAGAACCACTTCCAGTTAGGGCCGACAGGTTACCAACGCTTGTGCCGGTTGGCGTGACACCAACACCCGCCGCAAGACCTTTTTGGGCACTGTAAGAAAGGAAGATAAAACGAAAATTTTTTTGTATAAGATATTCATTCGTGATTTTTTTTTATTATTCTTCCTACTATACGCATGTTGTTATAACACTGGAAAATCCGTCAACATTTCATATTGTATAAAACACAAACAATCATCCTCAATGGATCTTCGAGCAACGGCATAGAGTATTTTATTAATACGATATTAGCTCTTAAAAAAGATCATAATTCAAAGTAAACAGCACATTTGTCCTTCCTTAGCCATAAACCATTCAGCGTTTGGCGTCTGTCTGCAAGGATTGTGTTTGGATGCCTTTCTATTTCATTTTTTAATCATTACAAAAACGAATGCCAACCAAAGTACATAAAGTAACAACAAGCCGAGGCTTCACTTCTATAGAATTTCATTTATTAGAGCAATGTTCATGCCCGCGATTCTACCATCAGCTTAAGCCACTTGCTAGAAGACATTTGAAGGAGTTTTGAAGGACGGAACAGATACCTCTCCACTCCAATGATCTTCTCGCCATTCGCTCCCTTACCATACCCTACTCTTGGACAACTATGGAAACCTCTGTGTAGCTCTACTTGCCCATAGAGCCAATTCTGATCTCCAACTGTCTACGCTCAACGTGGCAAAAATACCAACGAAGATAATGTCAGAATCGTGAGGCACTATCTACACTTTCGTCGGGGGTTGGTGTCGCATCGACCCAACCACACCGAACATGGAAAATTCATGTTAAAGTAATTAACGAATTCACTTTACAGCATCAACATTCGAGATGCGTAGTGGTGACGAAAGTGGTAGCGCGAGAGAACAGGGCGAGAAATGGTTCTACGAATGATTATGCGAGTGATACAAAATCGGGCGGGGAGGGGGAGAGGGTTTTCAAAAAGGGTTCATTGCACAGAACGCGTTCGATCCATTATGTAGCGCTGTTGGGCCCGAGAATGTACACATCAAGGAGAAATGTTTGCAAATCGTTCGCCGATCCTGGGCGATGATGGGCGCGATACGAGATATAAGGTTCGCTTTTAATTGTTAATTCAAATTGTACCATTCGCCAGGATGGTTTGGACTTTCAAACAACTGCAGCTATTGGAGTGATGGTTAAGGGCCTGTGCAAGCAACATCAACCATGCGCGCGCTAGTGAAAGACGTATTGATGGATCGATGGAGCGCGATCATACTGCAGGACCCATCGCCATCATCGCCATCATATCAATCGGTACACCGCACAAATGGAAGCGCAATAAGGGTGGTACATTGATGAGGAAAAAAACAAATTCCCGGAATGAACATATCAACAACTTCACCCGTATCCCGAGCTGCTACAGTTGTACACTTCGATGGGTTACCCATGTGCATCGATATCGAACACAATAAAAACACATCCACAGACGGCTAGGTGGGCTATCCTCGCGAGAGAGACAGCGAGACATCGCATCATACCGGGCCGCGATGCTAATTGAATTAAAAATCCACTCGAAGGAGAAAAAAAATTAAAGGAAAAAAAAAACAAACGCAATATACATATTCTCGCACGGTAACACGCACACAAACTGTTTCCGTTTGCGATGCGATAAGATGCCCGCGGTCGTTAGATACTGCAGCTGGTCCAGCTTGGTATCGTGTGGCTGGCCCAGAGGCTGCTGCCAACATGCCGAGTGATGAATTAGATTGATTTTCTTCGATGAAAGCTAATGAAATTAAACCCATCCATTGGTCCTCAAACCCGCACTGGCAACTATGGTAACTTCACGAGCCATCACGTGGATGTGGAGATTTGGTGGAAATAGGGGCGAGTAGCAAAAACACAAAAACGCCTTTTCATAAACCGTCCCTTCAAAATGGGAACTCATCGGTACGTTCGATATGGAAGAACGCCCCAATCCGGGGGGGCACATTGAGATTGAAGTTTTGAGACGAAAACTTTCCAACATTTGTCACGCTTCCAATGAATTCCCAACATTTTTTGTGGATGGAGTGTTTAAAGCGGTGAATACGCTATTCCGCTATTCCTCAATACACTCGAACACATTTGATAGATGCGTTGAATTAAAACTGTATCGTTTAGTTTCATAAATCCACCCGCACAGTGCTTTATCTCGAGGTGTCGTACTTCCTCCCGACACTGGGCACGATAAGGCGAAGATCTTTTGGACATACTGCCGTCCGTGCGGCCATTGATTGAAATACATTACCACGCTTTATTTCAGTTTAATAGAGATAGATGGTCAAAGCCATTCTGTTTATGGTGGCGGAAAGGTTTCGCCTCTCTGGACAACAGCTGCATTTTAAAGCAGCACACCAGGAAAGGTTGTCTAAACCTTCACTGCACAAGAAAACACCTCCCAGAACTCACACACACGCTACGTATAGCAAAAAGGAAGTATATGTTTTAGTGCCGTCTTGCATTATGTGCACGGTCGCTTACCGTTCAAGGGCGCGTGCACAGAACAGTGTACATATGGAACCATTTGGGGCGTCGCAACATCCGGGGATCGCATACAGTTTGGAGCTTTCTTCAGCGCGTCCCACGGATAAGACTTGCCACAACATCAAGCGAAGAAGCTCTGCCTCGGGTTGCCAGACATTTCTTCCCATCCCGAACGCTAGTGCAGCAGCTACACAAACCAACGGGTGATGATGGAAAAACAATAAACCAGCATTAAATGCACCAACCGAGATGGGACGGTTGGGTGAGGTGTAGTAAACAACGAGACACACACACATAAACTTCAGGCAGGCTTTAGACGCGCCATCAAACGTCAAACTCTGCCGGTTTATCTTCATCCCCGGAGTCCGGACCGAAACCGATGTATATAAATGTGTACATGGGAACGAGTTGGAGGTTTGGCCAAGGTTGAAAGTTAGCCGGGGAGCTGCAAAGATCCGCCAAGAGAGCTGTCGGTGGTGGGTGGTGGACGGTTTGAAATTGGAAACACAAAGGAAAACTGTCAAAGAGATTGATCTTCAACCGCACCCAACTATATTATATCCGACGCTGGTAACTACAACACTATCGCGCACAGTTTACAAAACCAAACCAACCTCGAAGTTGGTACAGTGCGGAACAAACAAATGGCAGCTGGCATGATTTAAGTTTAATTGCGTTTATGTTGTAGTAGAATTGTAACAAATTGTGATATAATTTATTTTATTTTCCCTAGAGTTATATTGTTGTGTATCTGTTCAAATTGATAATTACCTAATATTAGTTCAATAACCTCAATTTTCCATTAGAATTAGCGGATACAAAATGGATAACGGTTGTCATGTTATGAGTTGTTACTAGCAGTATATAAATACCTACTATAAAACAATATCTCTTACTTTATTTACTTCAACAAGAGCTTTTTAATTTTACAGCATTGAAGTGGAACTTTACATTAGATGAGGTATATATATCTTGTGCAATTTTCGGTCGCAAACCAACCGCACGAAGTACGGTCACCGGGAGATCTGGCATTTGAAGCATTCCGCTCACGCAGATAACCTTACCCACAAATACTGGTGAAGAGAGAACCAAAATGCGGGCGTTCCGAAACAAAGCACAAAATAAACGCAAAGGAACAAGATAAGTTTATGCCCGGGGAAGTTCCGCAAAACTTTCCGACCCTATGTTTTCCCTCGAGGGTGGGCAAGAGGGTGGGAAGCAACTAAAAAAAATAGAAGGAGGTGAGAGTTCAGTTGGTTCGTTTCCGGTTGGACGTGTGTCCCGGTGGTGGTTTCTTTACGAACTTTGAGATAGAAAACGAACAGACAACAGAGTCTGGGTGGGTGTAGTAGGATGGGACGATGGGTTCATGCCTCTGGTCTGCACTTAATGCATATGTAAATGGACGTTACACGTTTCGTTCTTCGTGTAAAAATGGGCATTGCCCAAAAACGAAAAGTGATGATGTGCACAACGTACAACGGCGCCGCATGATGTATTATGATTCGGTTGTTGTGCGCTGTTGCTGTTTCTTATCGGGAACTTTCTACACCCGTTTCCGTTCCGTACCACTTTATGTCAATATTCGTTTCGGCTGCATGTATCCAATAAGTCAAATTATACCACACCAGCCAACAAAACAACAGCAACGAAAACAAAAACATGCAATTTTCTCTCATTCAAATCAGTCTCCTAACGCGGCATATACACTTGCATACCTCCGGGACCACGAACCGTGGTTAGTTGGGTGACAGAAACGAATCACAAAACAAAAATACAACAATCTCTGGAATGTGGGTGGCAGGGCACATTCCACCCTGGAGGAGCCAGTGGTGTAGCTACCTAATTTAAAACAACCATCACCACCAATACCGCGCTGCCAGAGCGATTGAGGATCGCGTTGAACGCACACAGAGAGACAATCATCCCAACTCCAAGGCCCAAGACGTGCGACAAAGGAATTCGCCTCGCTGCATATTACACACAGCCTAAAGGAATCGCTCTACCGCTGCTGCTACTGGCTCTGGCCATGAATCAGTAATCAGCTTTGGCGGAAAGGTTTCTGCTCTTTTTTTATTCTTTCTTTCACTTCCGGCTCTGTGTCTACTTCCGTCTCTCTATATTTAATAAAAAAAAACCGGTTCTTGAAGTGTGTCCGGGAAGACTTTCTGGACGCGATGGGAAATATAGGAGCAAGACCACACAGCAAACCCTTCTCCTGGACTTGTCCAAGTCTTGACCCTTGTTTTGCAGTGTTTCCATATCGGTTCGTTGTAGTAGTGAGCATACCAGTGAGCTAGGAATTAATATTAATGCCCTGTTGTTTTAATCAGATGCTATGAAAACAATCACACGGTGCAATACTAAAGGTGCAGTAGTCGATGATGTCAACAAATAAGTTAAAGTTCATAAGTCAATCAGCTAGCTTACGGTTGAAACAGTGGACATGGTTTGAATGTTTTCGTTTCTGCAAACGCACAAGTAAAAAAGTTACAAAGTCATCACTATGCGCACCGTGTGTTTGTGTCTAGATAATGGATCCGCAATAAATCACGTTTTACGACCAAAAGTTGATTTCTTGACGAGCAGCAAACAACATGGTTCGCGGTACAGAGATGCCGAACACAACACTGCTATCGGGTAAAAGATCAAATTACAAAAACTAGTTTTACTAGGAATGTTTTTAGCTCCTGGTTGTTGTGTTTAGATCCTTCAAAGATCTAAGATTTTTCTAGTAATCATCAGCGTAAAAACATACGACGCAATCAGCCCTAGTTTAGAATCTTGTCTAAGCTTATCAGGAATAAATAACTTAACACACCAAACCAAAGTTGGATGAAAAATTCTCAAATACCTTGGATATCATTCGGATTGCCTGTATTTTCTTCACCTTCGACACAGAAAGCTGCATGCGAGACTTTAATTTTCAAACTTCGGAGAACATGTTCGGAAGAATTATTGGGATCTTAAATATAGATGAAGTAAAAGCTCAACAATGACGAAAGGTTGCCTATTCAAAAAGAATCGCTTGGGTGGGTTATGTCATGAATAACCAGACTATATATTCCTTAAAATCTTCTTACCTCACCCACATGAAAACATAAGGCGTTGTTCACGTTCACACCGATCAGATCATACATAGGTTGAATATACATTTGGTAATGAATGAAGGTTAGCCAAAGGACAATGACCCAAAACATTGTGACATCGTTTAAGTCGTTCGGTGGAAGGAGCACAAGGGTACTGAAACGATTGATACGCTTCAAAACTCGTTTAAAGCATGTTTCACCAATACGAAGAGGAGTATACAAATGTTAAGAAGGGTGAGACTTATCAATAAATTTGTTGTATATACGAGGAACATTTCTTATTTATTGGAAAACAAGTAATTGCATAATCAAAAACATAAATAAAACATTACTTTAAAATGAAATAATTCCACGATGTGTTGGAGGATTGTAAAGCATTAGTATAAATAGACAAAAACTTAAAATAAAACTCATTACATTTCATGCTGACATTCTGCTATAAAACACATTCGACACGCCTGACCAATATACCAATGTTGGTACATAAAATCACCAGTAACATCCCCCAAATGTGGTAGTCAAAAAGGTCGCTAAACAAACGGCCATTTTGTTTTCGTCTAAAGCGAAGCAATAAAGCGTACTAAAATTTGCACACTCACATGACCATTTTGCGTTGCGTATCGCGTTTTGCTATTCCTACCACCCTTCTACTCCCTTCGTGTCACACGCACACATACACAGATACACATTTGCTCCCGCCAATCCATCCCGGGGAAGACCGGATTTAAATTGGCAAGTATGGCAAATAATTAGTTCACCCCGTGCGCAGCTCATTATGGCGCAGTAGTAGTGTGTGGAGCAGCAGTAGTGACGCAATCGTCGAACGCGTGCGGCTGGACGAGATTAATGTGCGCCGTATATGCGTTGTTTGCTAGAAAATACGTCAACCGGGTCAATGCTGGCTGGGACTAGCATGCGGGTATGGTGAAAAATTTAGTGAACACACAACAAAAAATGGCAATAGATAACCTTAAAAACGGTGGAGCCTTAAAACATTTCCAACACAGACTCAAATGTGAATGGAGATATTTAAGATCCTTCACCATTTTGTCAATTGAGTCGAATTGAGTTGTGTTTTCTCCCAATTAATTTTGTTGTATGTTTCGCTTTATTAAGTAAACAAATTTTCTGCAGACAAACAAACAGAAAGCAGACGACTAATATCTCATTAGCTTGTCACGATCAAACAAACTCTGGGGAGTTACTGGAGAGTCGTCCATTATCGTACTGGAATGTCTCTCAAATCAATATATGCTTCACAATCTTCAACTACTGCAGATGGGGTGGGGCCGAGAGATGTCGGGAGACGAACTGTAACGCAGAGCACAAAATGAGGTCGCGCACCCATTTGCCTCGTCAAACGAGGGGAAACGCTACAGTGCGCCGTCAAGACTTTGACCATCGATCAGAGCAAGCTGAACCAACAAAACGCATGATCCGGCGGCAATTGGTGAACAAACCATCAGACGATGCAAGAGTACGCAAAGGAGCCGTTCTTTCGCATGCTGCGCAAGGTTTCGAATTGGTCCTCTAACCCTCTGGTCTGGCTGGTACCGATCCGGTAGAATGGTGGACAAAGGAAGAACCAAGAACCGCAACACTCCGACTGAGTGTCATTGACATTTTGCGTTCCTCTAGTTTACTGCTTACCTTCGGATGTGCGGGTTCTTGCCGCTCCCGATATGTTGCTCTCCGTGTGTCACTAACCCGTACACCATTACTTTTTCCAATGTTTGACCTCTTCTAGGTGGAACATAGTTTTGCGTGCGTGTGTATCGTTTTAGGTTTTTTTTTTAAACATATTTCCAAGTGCCTCGTTGATCACGTTTTTCGCATTGTAAAACAGTTTCACCATTTCCGAAACGCAGTAATGCTGTGTGTGTGTGTTGTCGTGTTCACTTTAGGAAATTAACATTTCCGCTTAGCTTTGAAAACCAACGACTCATTCGCGCTACCAGCGGGACCGGGACAAAGGGTGTCCACCTCTTTTTCCGCTCCGATTATTCCAACTGAACGCTTTGACTGTTTTTTTTTTTGTTTGTTACTCTCAATCCTATTAAGTTTCTCATAGCTCCATACATCACTTGATCGGTGCAGTAACCCTTTTTGGAGCGATCGTGGGGCAGAGTAACGCTTACGAACCGCAAAAGCGAACAAATGAACAAAAACGCCATTTTTATGGTATTTTAATTTGTCTTTTCCTGCGTTGCGAATGTTTATTTCGTACGAAAACAAACTATCAACTTCGCATGAAACTACGAAAGGGAAGAAAATGTACAACAATAAAGAAACTTTTATTCTGTATTAATCAATATTAAGATTATTTAACTGATAGTTATTTATAAAACAAAAGTAATACTAAACAAAAGTAATAACTAAAAAATATAGTTACTTAAATTAACTTTAAGTCGAAAACAAAATTAAACAATGAACAATACAATCAAAAACAAAATTCAACGCAAAAATGAAAACCAGACCGGACAACCAGACAATAAAACAAAAACTGAAAAAATAAAGAAAATAACATTAATTTGTATCAAACATGTCCAACAAATAAATGTTAATAAAAAAATAGAATAGATGAAGAATAGAATAACAAATACAACAAAAGAACAATTACTCTTTTTCTTGCAATAAGCATTTATTCTTAAAACTACTCAAACTACGACATGGAATGCGTTTGAGTTTTCTTTGTTTTTTTCATCATTTTAATGAATCATGATCTGATTCTGTCTTCTAATCTCTACTCGTCAATCTGAGTTTTCCATCCCATATACAGATGGTTGCGGTGAGTATCGTACGAATGTATGCCAGACCGTGTACCTTTCCCTGTCTGCTTAACTCCCGGCCCTTTGCTTCCAAAACTCACTCTTCTCGGCTCGCAGAAGAAAGAAATGGATCTCAAAAGGAACGGGTTTTTTTTTGTTGGTTTGGTGCAAACTCACAAACTACCTCCATTTTGTCCTAGCCGTATTCACCCTCCCGACTGTGATCATAATCATCTACCCCTTTGCTTCTTCCCTACTGCTTACTTCCCCACTCGAAGGTGCATACTTATTGGGTCTGTTTTGCTCCATCGTACCTAGGTTCCGTTGGCTTTTCACTCGCGATTGAACGAAGTCCAATTGCAACTAATGATCGTCGTATGTTTCTCAGCATTACCTTCTAGAGGTATTCTCTGTGGTTGGGACAAGACAAGAATCAGAACCGCATGCACACAGACACACCGACTCCAGTGGTATATAAAAAAGCAAGGAGATACAACTGGAAAGCCATCGTGACGGCCATGGAGGATTAACGGAACAGTTGCGATCGTCGTGTTACGATTTATTACATTATTTCCACTTAATTACGATCGGCTTTTGTTCCATCTCGACGCAGCAAGCGAGAAGATACTCCTTTGGGATTCATGCAATTTACGAGTTTCTTGCTGCCGTACACCCGGTGATTTAAATGAACGGTTTTGTGCATGTATTTATTAAAGCATACAGACAATTTGTGTGAGATTTATAAGCGAAATTATTATTAATGCTTTTCATGCACTACCAAAAGAATCAAATGGGGCCAATTTTTATAAAAATATGGAAAAGAATGTAGTGTCAGAAATTGTTATTAAAACAAAGCACTCGAGCGTTTCCAAACGAAACCCCAAAAACGGAAATAAAGTAGTTAAACTAAATTTTGCAATTTGAACAATTAAACCGCAATGAAACTACTCTTTAAATTATACAACAACAAAAAACAGACACGATATACCGAAAACCGCTTCATCAAAAGATAAAATCCATTCATTTAGTTTAAATATGTAATAAATAACACTCAGATAAGGTGCGCGTTGTGGGTAATGACACGTGAAATACATTCTACCATCATCGTCGCTTCCATCCCCTTTACACTTGCGGACCATTTTTGGTCCGTCACATCCGGTTCGCTTACTCGGAATTACTTTCATAATTTGTAGGATCACTCGTCTTGCACTTTCCGTTTTGACAGTTCTCTCTCTTTCTCTCTCTTCAGTCAAAACTATTCGAATGAATTTTTGCAATCATTATTGCTTTCTCCAACCACCCCCCTAGTACCTAGCCATATACACATACCCACATCAAAGGGGGTAATTCTACTAAGGCGTGGGGGGGTAGTTGCGTTCGGTTGCTTAATTATTTTTAATTTCGTTACCTTAATTTACCCGCAATCTCAAAGTGCAATCGTTTCCATTTTTCCAAACCATCGGATGCATTTACGGGGAGGGGGTGGTCAGCCTCGGTCCTGACGTGGACGCTAAAACTGCGCTTTCGAGGTACACATAGTGTACTTTTATTTTACCACTTTGTTTGTTGCTGTTTGGCTACTAGTTTGGATCGGCGATAACTTTACCGACCCTAAGAAGGTGGGCCCTGAAACGCTGCGCCTGATGGACATTCAAATGTATAAAAAAAGATGATAGTGGTGGTGGCGATGGTGGTGACGACGATGCACTTTCACAAACGGCGTGCAAAGGATGGTGTAAATGACCGATTTCTGGCACATGAACTGGTTTTTCTGTTATCAAACGGTGGGTAATGTGCCCGCGTGCACTTTCCGTGGGCCAAATACATAGAAATAAATTATCGCCCGCAGGGGTAAAACAAGACGGTCAAATTGGGAACAGTCCTAGAGACGCAAGTTATGTTTGGAAGTAGCCTGTAATATTAGGTCATCAAGAAAGTTTCTTCGCGTGTTTGCAACGATCGGCTTTGGTGCCATTTTCAAACCGATTTTGACAGCTGACCCCGGCGTTTGACAGGTGAGAGGTTCGCTGTCGGCGGGCGGCCATTTTATCGAAAGAGCTGTTTAATAGCTTTAGCTTTAGGCCATTGAGCATGCCAGGATATTGCGAATATATTGAAACAATTATCAAACATAATCTTAATTATATAATCATCTTGTGGTCAAAGACAGGATAATCTTCGCAAACCATCATGAAAACTCTCATACTTTAAAATTAATGTAAATTTTATTCGAAAGCATGTACAAAATACACATCCTTTTTTAATCACCTCATATTTTGGCATAATAATAAGAAACGCTTTGTGGTATGTGATTATCACCAAAAAAAGAAGGGAACAATTATCTTATTTATTATCAGCTTAAATGGGGTATTAATGATCGAATCGCAAAACTTTTCATTTGCATTAAAGCCGTTAAAGACGTCTTAAGATCAATTTTAGCCAACGATCCTTAGGCTTCAATCTCAATGACATCAAGCCATGCTCAAGGCTGTGGACGCAAATTTACGCTCTCAGCGTTCAACAGTCATAATTACAGTGAAATAAATCTAGAACGGGATTACCTCCAGGTTAAACGAGCTACATGAAACAACGAATCCAATTCACAACAAATCCTTGAATAGCATTACTTAAAACAAATAAAATGCATTTTTTATGATTGCAAATAAAAAAATAGCTTGCTCTTTAGAAATATCTCGAACGGTGTAAAAACAACAGTATAATGTATTTCGTTTTTTTAAGAAAAAAAAAACAACACCATTACTGACACCAACACAGGAAACAATTTAAAACACCGTCACACGACTATCATCAAACCGAATGGCGGAATATGTCGGACAAAATCATTGCCAAAATCGTGTGTCCCAGTTGCCTCAAGGCAAAAGGGTTGCCAACGGTTGCCAAACCGAAATCATTAAAGAAGCTACGAATGAAAATTAAAGTTTTGTGTAGTTGTGTTGTACACTTCCTGTGCACCATTTTATTACCACAATTTTCGACGACATCCAGCAGTTTATCCATCATTATTCTTTCACCCTGAGAGTATAGAGCTCAGTAAAATGTGTAACGGTTTTTAATGGTAGAATATGAAGCGTTGGCGCTTCTGGGATCATTAGTTAGTAAAAGAATAATTTTATATTGCAATTTTAAATAAAATTACATTCTTTACACCTACATTCACCCACTTGTCAAGCGAGGAAATGAAAGTGTTTTCAAACGGAACCAAAATGACCAACGATTGTTGGCACATTGATGCACAATAAATGCACTTCTCCGTACCTTCCAGCATCCGTAAAGCAAGCCGAAAGCTGCAAGAAAATGATGACCCACCGGTATTGAGGTTGGGCCGGATTGCTGTAGAACGTAAAAAAAAAAAAACTGCCCACCAAAAATAAAGGAATGAAAGGTCACCCCAATGTGGACAGTGACACCGGGAGAGCAAACGAACGGACGAGGGTTGATTGATGGAAAATTGTTTCATTGTGTTGCGTTTAATTGCGCTGCATTTGTTTGCTGCTGTGTGTGGTAAGGTACATACACCAACATAAAACACAAAACATCATCGGCCTGATGTCTGGCAAAGGTTACTTGCACTTCATTCCTTTGAACCCTTTTTCCCATGGGATAGGTCCTCAACATTTTAGGACCCCCAAAAAAGGTTTAAAGAAGCAAAAACATTGGGAAAGAAATGTACAAAAAGTTGTCCAATTTTTAACCAATATTCTCCAGTTACTGAGAACCTTTTTTTCGTTTCTTCTCCTGTCGCAATTTCGCTTTCACACTAGTGCGAGCACACAGATTGACTAGCAGGACGACATCTCCGGCTCGCGAAGTAAAAAAAACCTCGAAATAAACGTGAAAATATAAAGAAAAACGAAAAAAAAACGCGAACAAGCTGACATTGTGTTTGGGTGTCGTCGTACACCACATATCCTCATCCCTACCGATACGCACACCCCCCCGGTTATGGTGTGGTGATGTTTGAACGGATTTCGGCGGAACCGGCACACACACCGTTTTGTTGGCCACGATGCAACAAAATAATGTGGTTAAAGAACCAACACATGGGAGATAGGAGTGTGGGAGATAATTTTCCGGTGGGAAAAACCAACGAACCGCAACGGAACCGCCTGCCGGACCACCCGGCGATACACCGGGGGGACCGGACACCCGGAATCACATTGTATTGAAACACAGACACACAAGGGCAGAGAAATGGGGCTGGATCAGGCAGAGAAATTGGGCTGGATCAAGCACAGAAGGATGACGATCAGATTTTTGTATTTAAAAAACCAAAAAAAAAAGAATACCGAGTTCATTGTGCGTTTGCTACTACCTCCCAATCACTCCACAGATTCCGAACCGATTTAATCGATGGGACCGCTTCATGTTTGCTCTTTTTCACGCTTTATTTTTCGAAGCTTAATGGTGAATCTGTCAGGGGTGTGAATTTTGGCAAATGGATGCTATTTTCCGTATTGTTTCGTAGGGAGAAGAAGATTCACTGTCATTTCCTGCTCTAGATAGAAATCATTTTAAAGCGCAAATAAAAACCAGTCCTTTGTAGGAGCTAGTCACAGAAATGAACCTTGCTTGTTCTTCATCATTTATTAATGGTTAAAGAAAAAGTCTCTTGTTCTGTCTATAATAATGTCTTGTTTTGAAGAGTACATCCATCGTTTAAAAATATAAGATTTAAAAAAACTTTTGTCTTATTCTCAGGATCTCTGAGGATGTTTCTTAGAATTTCACATCCGAGTACATCTAGACTCTCTCTCTCTCTTCTTGGCTTTAACGACCTTACAGGTCACGCAGGCCATTTCTGGCTTACTAGACTTATTTTTACCACGTAGCCGGATAGTCAGTCCTGGCTACGGGAGGACGGTCCGGATGGGATTTGAACCCGGGTCCGGCCGTGTGGACTGGCGCCGTTTATCACATGCACCACCGGGCCGCCCCCTGTATATCTAGACAACTAACACTAACAACGGATGTTACTTTAGTAATCCGCTTATACGTCGTATCATTCAATAAATCTTATTCTTCTCATCTATGTATTAATAATTCTTAGACATCAAATACCACACCAGCAAAGCGCACCAGTCAACCATTCTTTATCAAACAAAGGCCGCCATGAAACGATTATAATCCTAAATGAGGAGCAATAAAATAAAAAAAACCTTTTTCTTACTCGCACGGTTCTCAACCCACACAGAAATTGCTGGCCACCTACGAAGTCAAGGCAAATATATCTCAAGGTTAGAAACAGCAATAAAGCCGTGTATATCGATCACTTTCGATCGGGCGAAGGAAGATTTATTGCCCCGCGGTGCTGAATCCGGCAAAGACGATAGCGATTCTTAAGGGATTTATTTCTGATCTCGCGATATAAGTTGACCAACAACTGTAACTTCCTATAGCAGCTTGATCATATGCACTGTTCAAGAATGTTGAAGAATGCTTTATGTATTTCACAATAATTGATGAACAATGTGGGTTGTTTGATAAGCGGTTATGGTGAACCTCATTTGTGCTAAACTGAGAGAAAAAATTAATATTTATAAAACATTGAGTCTTTTGAGTACATTCCTAATCTGGTGTAAAGGTAGGGAGAACGAGCAAACTATCCAATAGGGAAGCAATAAATACATGACAACACTTGGTATAAATCTGTGACAAGATTCAACGAATGCTTTCCGCACCACAACACTGCCGATAAAGTCGATAAAGGTTATATTTATTACAACAACCCACGACACAACCTATTACGATTGTTTCTATTGATGTGTAATGGTGACTCGTTTGCTACATGCAACAGGCCTTCTGACTGAGTACCTTTTGCACTGATGCATACTCTCCGCGTTCGTGTTAAGCCACAGTTTATCAGATCGAGTACCAGCCCTAAAATAAAAGTGCTCCCACATATATCCGCTGCCTGGGTTTGCCTTCTTACCGCTGCTGATGAATCATTTCCGAATCATCATCGCAAAACCATCATCACGCACAGACTGCAAAGAAGGGAGGTCATCGCCAAACATCCCGCACCAATCATCTCTTCTTCTTCCTAGGTTCGGCGGACGGGGGACCCACTAGAAACCGTCGACCATGACACCAATTTTGGATTTCTTTCACCTTTTCTCCGTACAGACACTTTTGGTCGGTAGCACACCTCAAATCCGTAGGCAACAAGTCTTGGCGTACTGCGAGCGCGCCTCGTAAGAGGGAAGCGAAATGCAAGAGAAAGGCGAACGTCCGGTCTATTCCCATTCACAGTATTGCTACTAGCTTAGGTCCCCATCCGCGCTCTGTGTGACCTAGTAGCTTTGCTACGATGTCCTTGCATTTCCCCCCGCAACGTTCGGAAACAAAAAGCTGAGTAGAACTGTGCAGGGCATGCAAAGCAAAACGGTACCATACACCAGGCATTCGTTATGTGGCCCCGACACAGTGAGACACAGTATTCTCGCCATGTTTGTGCGGTGGTGAATGACTGGGGAAAGGCCCCTAGTTTTCTGTTCCACAAAACTGTTCTCACTCATCCGAGAGTCATCGTCTTCGGTCGTCCTTCTTGCTCCGAAAGCTTACTTTCGTCCGATTCAGCTTTTTGTGGCCCATTTTATCGGGCCCTTTTTTTCGTTTCCTCCCATACCGAATATGTCTCTTCATTCATTCAAAGCAATGGAAAAACGACCCTCTCGGATAACGACTAGCGACGAGCTCAAAAGCTAGCGAGCAACTACCGGGAACTACTCCTCCAGAAGCAAGTCCAATGCCACTGTCGCACGTTCGTAGCAGAAAAAACCATTGGACCTTGGCACTAGACGACGATTTCGATGACTTTAACCTTGGTGAAAGCAAAACTGTCTGCAAACCAAAACGTTAAAGCAACTCAACGTGAGGTATATGGGGCCGGGGCCGAAGCTTGAAGTTCCATTCATTTTTAGCCGATACGCGCCGGTCACTATTTCTAGGACAAAACGGTATTCGACTCGAACGGAACTAAATCTAGGTAAATTTGTCCTACGAATTGAATACACGAACAGAGAGTTTTTGGTATAGGACAACGAAACTTTCAACTCTCCTTTAAGGTCTCCCTCTTTCCGTTGCTGGGTATTCTCCAACCACAATTTTGTCTCATTTCAACATGCTCCATTTCAAATCCTTTTACTTCCGACAGGGTTATATCTCGAAGCAGTTCCGACCATAACGCTCATGTTACTCTAATGCACGCTTTAAGCTAACAGGTATATCAGGCTTAGAAAATCGGTGATCTCCGTAGAATTTGCTGGGTTACTACCGCTCAATGCAGAAACAAAAAAAGAACCTAAACACATGTCAGTACGTGCCGAAATAAAAACAGGAGGAAGAATTCCAAGGCACAACAAGTAGTTGCAACAAGTCGTATATCGCCTAGCGATGGCTGGCGTTGTTTCCCACCTGTGTGTCTGTGGAGGGGCGTTTGCTGCACAAAGTCTACCACTAGCAGCTCGATCTCCTCCATCCCTTCTTGGCTGCATTCCATCACTTTTCGACTTCAATTATGCATAGGGAAAAAGCGCTACCGCACCGGATACACCTCTAGATCCGGTCCCTGGATGCATTTGCGTCTGGGGCACAGCTCTGTGCCTGAGTCCCCGGAATCCGGATTCTGGTCCAAAGTGCAGCAATGCTGACCTGCTTCAACAAAACCCCTAAGTTCTAGCGCACAGCCTTAACGGCGCTGAGCTGCGAGTGCTGCCAACCGGTTTATAGACGGTGGCTTACATAGAGGGGCGAGAGTTCCTTTCGTATTCCTCACGATTTAGCTCCGGTTTTTACAGATTATTTTATCGCAGTTACGTTCGCAGCAATGGTGCTGCTGCAGACTTGTTTAACAACAGTATATGGCGTATGGAAACGAACGATATAATGTCAGATCGCACAGATAAATCCGTACGCATTAGCAGCAGAGAATTGCACAGACGATTCGTTACCGGTTTTGTGGAAGTTACAAGACTTTTACATGAGTACTGACATTTAAAAAAAAGATGCAGTCTTCTCTTTGTTACAGAACTCTTCCAAAGAGTACATGTGGAGATACATATTTTTGTGTTTTTATCATTTCATTAACATCCAACCCAATTATAGGTTTTCTTGAACAAAAAACAAACTCCCGCCGAACTGAGCAGATCATCTGGCAACAAGAGATTCCTGGATGGCAAAAAGGAAACATCATTTTTCGACTATTATTAATTCCGTTGATGAATATTTCATCCCCCCAAACAATCAGCACCGTACACGAATAAATCCTTTTTGGTTCTATTTTTTGTCATAATGCACTCTTCAGCGCCATCATATCAATTAAAACAGAAACAGGACCGTATGGCCAACGGGGCAATATGAACGCAACGGACCCATTTTTTGGGGTGCACACTTCATCCTCCTTATGTTAATGTTGTCCACTTTGAGAAGAGACAGCCCGTGTAGTTAGCTCCTTTTTTTTGGCTGCAAAGAAGTTTTTTTCCCTGCATTAATGCGAATGCTTAATCTCCGATGTCCTCTTCCATACTCACAGGCACAAACAATACACACACACACGGCGATTTGGGGATATATGGATGAAAATTTGCAACGCTTTTTAATTAATGAAACGTGATGCTTTGCGCAAAAGTTTGCCGTACCGAAACCTTCATTATAATACGTGCATTATTATACTCGCGTAGGTACCTCTAAAGCTTATTGCAAATTTCGCCCTTTCACTCGCATATATATATGTACATGCATGCACATTTGTTAATGGTTTTATGATTCTGAAACGCTAGTCGAACACTCTTTTTTAAGGGAAATGTGTGTACAACATCATCACAACGGAACATGTTTTGAGCGTGGTGCAGAAATTGTGTTTCCTCGCGAAAAACTGAAGCCAAAGCAGGAGAGATTTTTCTTTGTGCCAACGGTGCAGTTGTAAGGTGCGACATAATACTGCATCGGACCAGCGTTGAAGCATGATGCAAAATAACCCTAATAAAGATAGTAAACTTTCTATCGCATCATGCACATTTTACGACAAACGAAAGGGCTTTGGTACATGTATGCGTTCCTTCGTTATATTCCAGCACAACCTGGCTGCACAGAACGATACAAAAGACGGATCATTTGCTGCCCATTTGCTCAACCAGGTCTCATCATTAGCGAGCATGAAGTTGTTATTTCTTCTCGTATGAATTGCAGCACGCTCAAAAGCCGGATTGAAATTTCCAAGGGCGCCATCGCAAGACGCATCAGATGTCTTCCAGTCGGGAAGGAAAAACCAGTCTGTATCTGTTCAGTTTTCACAAACACACACACACTCAATCCAAAATATGAAACAGGCATCGCGACAAAGAAACACGTTTTCCCGAATTTTCCCACGGGAGTGATTTTCGCTACGGTTTGACGCCGTTACACGTCCGCCCTTCGGACGATTAGATCATTTCCAATCACTTCGCAGCAAACTACGAACAGCGGCATCAAAGCGAAGATAAGAACGAAAAGAAATGTTCTGGAGTAGGAAGAGCGCATTGGAAGAAACCATCTGCGGCAATGAACCGACCAAACACTCGATGGATGAAGGTAACATGAGTAGCGAACGGACCCCGACCGCGATGTTCCCATGCCATGTCATGATGTTGGCTGGAATGGTGAACTTTTGGTGGTCCCTGGTACAACCGGGTTGGTGTTCTTCGCCATCAACCGCCATTGATTTTCAGGCTTTTCTTCTGTTTCATTTCAAGTATCAAGATATAATTTTTCCCAACGGACTGTGTATGTCTTTCAACGCGAGTTGAGTACAATCGATTGATTGGTGGAGATGGCACAAAACTATCGCCGATCGAAGGTTTTCTTCTTCTACGCTTCATCAAGTATGACAACCGTGCAGAAAGACAATCGTTCTCATATGCAGACGAAGAAACAATTATGTACGCTTCATCAAAAACAATATCTTGTTACTTGCTTCCAATAGTGAACCAATTTCTAATAAGATTTAGACAGGAACGAGTCTTCTGGATTATAAAAAAATATATATTCTCTAGGGAACAATGATATTTCCAAATAAAATGAATAACCTCAAACATATGCCAATCACTGGTTCTTTTCGAAATGTTCGAATCCTAAAACAATACATCGAATAATGCCCCGTATGGAACTTTTATGGAACCACAATCTAAACATCGATGAAATCAACGCAAACAAACATATTTTTATGGTAAGCTTGAGATGCTAACGCTTCTTCCTGAAGGTTGAAGGTTGATTAGGTTGGAAATTATTCATAAGAAACGAGCAGTAAAAAGAGAATGCTAATAAACGATCGTCGCAACGAATGATTGATCGAGTGTGGGCAAAAACACCACTACAACTACCGCTGCGTACCGGATAAGAAGATTAGAAAGTTTTCAAACATTGCCCTCGCAATTCCTTTGTTTCATAAAGCTCATAAGGTTTGCGAATAAAATGTTTAAAATGAAATAAACATCGGGAAACAAGTGTGTAATAAATATCGAACAATTTAGTTAAAGAAATTTGGTCTTTCAAACTCACCTGCCAAAGAGTGGATGCCACAGAGGTGACGACAGATCGGTCGTATCGTCGAGCCCGTTCGTGGTACTGCCCACCTCCGCCAGATCATCCGTGTTGAGCAACCGTCGCTGTACGGCGGCCGGATCGAGCAGGTGCAATCCCGGCTTCACCTTCAGCTTTGCCTGCTGATGCATGCCGCTACTGCCGCCACTACCGCCAGCACTGCCCGATTGTTGCGCCATTAGGTGATGCTGCTGTTGCTGCTGTTGCTGCAGGAAGCTGTGCTGCTGCTGCTGCTGTTGCTGCTGCTGTAGGAACATTTGTTGCTGTAGTTGTTCGTGCTGTTGCGCCGTGTACAGATCCATCCCCGGGATGGCCATCAGGTTTGCTAGCTTGCTGGAAGCACTGGAACTACCGGTACCACCGTTCGCACCACCCGTACCGGAATGTTTGTGCAGTTGCTGCTGCTTCTCCGGTTGCAGCAAGTTCATCAGCGATTTGCACGTTACCCTTGGCTTTTGCTCTTCCTGATGATGATGGTGCTGTTGCATCTGTTGTTGGAGGAGCTGCTGATGCTGCTGTTGCTGCAGTTGAAGCTGCTGCAGCTGCGAATGCTGCTGCTGCTGTTGCTGGTGGTGATGATGGTGCTGCTGCTGCTGATGCTGTTGCTGCTGATGCTGGTGTAGTTGCTCTTTCTGTAGCTTCCGAGCGAGCTGCTGCTGTTGCTCGTGAAACTCTTGGAAGTTGGTGGGAAGGTTAAAGAACGAATTTGCCGCCGCCGAACCGAACATGCCCGCCGCGCCGAGATTGGCTTGGTGTTGCAGCTGCTGCTGTTGTTGCTGCTGATGGTGATGCTGCTGCTGCTGCTGCTGTTGCAGTTTCGCCTTCTGCATTGCTGTGAGCTGCTGCCGATGGGAACTTGCACCTGATGAATGCTGTTGGCGCCCACCGGAAGCTGCAGCAGCTGCGGCCGCTTGATTCATTAGATTGGCCATATTTTTAAACCCACTCGGGCTGAACGATTGTTGCTGCTGTTGTTGGAGCTGTTGCTGATGTTGTTGCTGCTGCTGTTGCAGCATGGTTTGGGCGGACGTTCGTGAGCTTCCACCGCCGGTACCCGTGGTTCCTCCACCGTACCGGTTGCTGCTACCGTGCGTCATAGTGGGCGGTGTCATGAACTGAGGTATCGAGAGTGGATTGATCATACCGGCTGCAGCAGCTGCAGCAGCGGCAGCAGCAGCCGCCTTTTTCTGCTGATTTTGGAACATGTTTGCTGCTGCTGTGACCGCAGCCACGGACCGTTGCTGTTCGAGTGTCTTCGGACCGAGCACGGGTTTGCGGTCGACGTGAGCGGCTGCGGCGGCTGCTGCTGCTGCTGCCGCGGCTGCCTTCTTTTGGGCCGCTTCCTGCTGCTTGCGTTGCTGCAGGTTGGCAGTAGTCATCGCTTCTTGCAGTACGGCCAGCTCTAGCTGTCGCTTGTAGTCAAGCGGACTGGTAGCGGTGGCGGGCGGCAACCCACAGAAGTCCTGAAACCGTGGACCCATAAACGGTAGCATGTCGGCAAGGCTTGTTCCACCTGCACCGGCAGCGGCACCGCCGACGGCGGCAGCAGCTGCCGCAACGGTAGCCGCCGATGTCGAGCTGGGAAGATTCATCATCGCCTTCAGCAGATCCGGTGCAAACTGGCCCATCTGGCCGAGGTACGGCAACCAAAGCATCTGATTGAACGCTGCCGTTGTGGCCGCATCAATATCACCTGCTAGGCCGGATGCGAGCAGCGAGCTCATCATCGGATTCTGTTTAGCCGCCTGGGCCGATAAGGTCTGCTTTAGCGTCTCCAGAGGACTGGGCGGTGTTGGGGTGGCGGTCGGTGCATGCGACTTTTTACTAGCAGCGGCCGCCGCCGCAGCCGCCGCCATTGCTACAGGTGTGGTGGGCGGTGTGGCCACTGCTGCCGTCGCATCAAGCGCACTCTTCGATTTGAACTTTACCAGCTCTTCCTGCGTTTGTAGGATGGTTTCCAACTGCTGCAGTGAGATCACCAGAATATCCGGATCTTGCAGAATGTTGGGAAACGCGAACGCTTCCGGAAGTCTTAGCTCAGGACGGGTCGTTAGAAGTAGTGGAATTTCACGCGCTGGTGACGCCAGCACCGCGTTCAATCGATCCTTTGGCACTAGTAATGGATCCGGAACCTTCCACGCTGGATTGCCGACTAGTAGGCGAAGCTGCGTTAGTGGATCTGGATCATTGCCCGACGTTAGCATCTCCACCAGGCGGGCCGAGTCGTTGAGGTTGCTGTAAGCTGCGGCAGCAGCTGCTGCAGCAGCCGCCGCAGTCTGCGTGGAAGGAGTGACTGATACACCACTGCCACCGCCCGCCGCCATTGCGTTGATAAGGGAAGCCACACTTGGGCCGCTCGTGCTGGATGTCGTTGCAGCCACCACCGTGGACGCCATACTTCGTGTGTCTGAAGATAGCGCCTTACCAACACCACTGTTTGGCCGCTGTTGCTGCTGCTGCTGCTCGGGATCTGTTTTGATGCGTTTTGCCTTCGGTTCACTTGTATCGTCGTGAGTATTAACACCACCACCGCTGCTACATAAAGAGGACGCAGTTGAGGAGGAGGACAGGCGTTTCGCTTCCTCCGAGCAACTCACCGTGGGGCTGGCGGATTTTCGACACTTGCCTAAATCGAGCGGTTCCTTTTGCTGAAGTGTGTTGCCTGTTTTGGTGGTGGTAGTGGTCGCCACCGCACTGCTACTGGTGCTGGTGGCAGTACTCGTTGTTGTGCTGGAACTACCGCTAACAATACCACCGCCTCCACACGAAGGACGGCCACTCTTCGCTACACTCACTACGGCCGCGGCCGCCTGCGACATGAGCGCCTCTATTACGCTGGAAGCCGTGGAACTACTGCTCGAGCTGGAACCCGAGATGGATTTCGGTTGCAGAAAGAGATCCGGTGATGGTGGCACCGCCGGTAGTCCACTCGGTTGCGGCGACTGTATCGCATCGGAACTATGCGATACGGGCCGCGGGGACGGTGAAAGACTTCGTTTCCGACAGCTGAGATCCTTGGGTAGCTCCTCCTGGCACGAGTCAGGTGATATCACAATCGGCGCTTCCGCAGGCAGCTCCTTTGCTGAGGTGCTCACGGACGAGGATGATTCGCTATTAGCACCGGTTCTGTCACCGGCGGCCGGTTCGCTCGCTTCCGCGCTAGTCGTCTCTACCACCCGGTTGGCCGTGTTTGCGAAATAGGAACTCGCATGTTCACTCGCCTCCGTTAAATCCTTTATCGTTATGGACAGCTCGTCTTCCAGCGTGCTCGTTGAGGACGATGCCGCCGATGAGGTGGTCGTTGTCGTGGTGGTGGCACCTTCAGTTCCACCACTACTGGCACTCGTTCGGGACACAAGTTCTACCGAGCCGCCGGTTTGTTGCTGCGGTTGCGACTGCAGTGATGCACCGGTTCCGGAAGATGCCGGTTGTGGCGCGAACGGATTTGGAAGCAGATCATCATCATCACCCACATCGCCACCATCTATTCCACCGCCACTACCACCACCACTGCCACCACCGCCGCCGAACAGATCACCCGTCAGACCTTCGATTTCACCCGCTTCGTTGAACGACAGACACTTTGGCGAGGTGCTGAGCGATTCACCTAACCGTGAGATGATATCCGCAACCGGTTCCGGTTCCAGCAGCACATCATCATCATCGTCATCGTTGTAATCGTCCGCGATCGTGTAGATCGGGTTGGAGCTTTTCCCCACTGATAAAGCGGCGGTCGTCGTTACACCCATCCCACCACTGTCAGCACGGCGCTGTTGCTCTACCAGCGAGTCGAGCAGTTCCGCGGCCCCGGTCATCGTAGTGTCGCCGCAGCTTGCTGCCGCCGCTGCCGCTGCCACATTCAGCAAATCGTCCTCCTCTGTCCCGGTGTGTGCCGGCCCTCCTGATACTGTTGCGGATGCTGCTCCAGCCGCTCCTCCTACACCTCCTATTCCACCGTCACCTGCCGCCTGCAGCTCCCCAATCCCTTCGATCAGATCACCAAACTCCGCGCTCAGATGATGATGGTGATGATGCAAGTGATGATGATGATGGTGCAAATGGTGGTGTTCTTGTTGATGCTGCTGCTGCTGCTGCTGTTGCTCCTGAAGATCCGAGTTCTGCTGTTGCAGCGCGTGCTTCGGATCGTCATCGTCGAGCTCACTATCACTACTGATGGTGATGTGCGGTGGATGATGCACTTCCGCGTTGTTCTCGATGCAAGTCGATTTCGTCTTGCCCGCGCCACTGCTGCCGCTACATCCCGCATCCACTTCCATCACCCCTACCGATGAGCAGGTGGAGGAGGACGAGGCTGTCGTCGTAGTGGTTGTTCTTGCGAACGTCGTCCCTACACAATCCGGGCCGATGATGGCATTCATTGTCGTCGTCGTCGTCGTCGAAGTCGTGGTACCATCGTCGTTATTCAGTCGTGCTCCTTTCGCACGGTCCTGCTGCTGCTGCTGAAGCCGTCCTTGCGATGCTGGTGTTGGTGTTAGCCGTTTCTCCTGCTGCTCGAGAACGCACACTTCATCGTCGTCAATCTCCACGACGGTGGAGCCGCCAGTTCTCGTCGCTAATGGTGCATCGGCTGCAGCTGCAGCGGCCGCCGCCGCGGCCACCGCTGCTGCTATCGCAGCCGCTAATGCACTACCACCATCGCTATCGTCCGGGTTGTTGTTGTTGATACTGCTGCCATCGTCGTGCTCGTGCGGTCGTCGTTCCCCAGCTTCCTTTCCGGCACCAACACTAACAGCGCGACCGTCGGCCGACACTAGCTCGATGTCGTCTCCCTGCGAAGGTCTTACCGACGAGTCGAACCGTAGTGCATGGTGCAGATGCATATGATGGTGATGGTGGTCTACGCCGAAGTTCGACCGACCGCCTTCCACACCGAGCAATTGCACATCGTCATCGTCGTCGTCGTCGTCGTCGTCTACAATGTTATGGTGTTGGTGCTGTTGCTGATGATGATGATTAAGCCCAAGTTCATCCAGTGCAAGCAGACCGCTTGCCGCGCCGCCACCGTCATCATCGTCACTAAGGACCAAACTCCCGAGCGGACCCCCATTCGGCGCATGCGCACCGATGTCACTGCACCGATGCTGCTGCTGTTGCACCGGGATGACGTTTGTTGGTATCTGTGACTCGATGCTCGTTCGGCGAGCTTTCATCTCCGACGACTTCTTCGCCATCGCAATCGGCCACTCCCGATCGGCTGTCCGCGCTAGTGCTGCCAGCGTGGAACCATGCACATCATCGTCGTGCACTTCGTAATCATCGAGTATGGTAACGCCGCCAACCTCCTTACCAACTCCACCTCCACCATCATCATCGTCATCGTCATCGTCCAGTTCCAGTAGCTCCAACTTATGGGATAACTCGGACTGCCGTTTATGGCTATTGCTTGTGTTCTCGAGTGTTCGTCCTTCTCCGCCATTGCTATTACTACTACCAATAGTTTTGTTGATATTATCACTACTACTACTACTACTGCTGCTGCTGGCACTACCAATATTGTTACTACCGCTATTATTATTGCTACCATTGCTTCCCAGCAACAGCCTCGGGTAGAAGCCGGTTCCACCGTCTTCTTCCGCTTTCACCTCCAGATCACCGCTGGAGTTACCGCTAACGCTAGAATGATTACCGTTGCTAATAATGTTGTTGTTGTTGTTCGACGAACTGGATTCGCTAAAACTACTGATATTATGGTGTCCGCCACCGCCAGTACCGCCAGTACCACCCATCATTTCACTTCTTCGGCTGGCCTGCAGCTTCTCCTGCAACTCCTGCAGCTGTCTCTGCTGCTGCTCGTGATAGTTCCGGATCAGTTCCGCTATCGTTTCTTCCCGCTCGCGTTCCTCCGCCGCCGCCTCCGCTTCCTGTTCCGCCGATCGTAACCTTTCGTGGTCATGGAACATCTCGACCGATCGATCTTCGATCGTACCGGCAGCTGGTTCGTTCTTCTCCTGTTTAACCCCGACGCTAAAGGTAACCTTGCGCTGGCCGGTCGCCACCAGCCTGCTGATGGTGCTGCAGCTCGTACTGCTCCGACTACCTCCACCAACTTCCTCCTCTTCTTCAGCCACACATTCCGACGCCCCTTCGGAAACATGGCGCTTCTTTTTCTTCTTACTCTTTTTATGCTTATGATGGTGCTGTCTGTGTGCGGACTTACCGGCAAGTTTGTACTTTGGTGACACTGATGATGCGGACGCGGAACGGGCGGACACCCGACCACCGCAACTGTCGCTGGCCGTTTCCTCGTCGCAACCACTCTCGGACCGTGGCGGTAGCAGGGAAAACATGACGGAGGAACTCGTATCGGTGCGCGGTATCGCACGCCAGCTACCCGGCCCGGTACGGGTTAATCGTATACGGTTGCGCTTGTCGTAGTCCTCGCACCGGACCTCCACGATGCGCGTGTCCTCCTGCTTCACGAACAGGAAGATTGGATTTACTCTAGGAACTGTGGAGACGACGGCGCTGGTTGCCGTGCACGGTACGCTCGGTGACCGTTCCATTGCAGCAACCCCGACGATCTGTGATGCCGCCGACGAGGACCTGCCGGACGACAACTCCAACCCACCATTTGACATCGCGGACGAGGAACGCAGCTGGGCCGGTTGCGATGACGACTTTGGTGGCCGTTTGACCGTTAGGGCAGGAATGGCACGTTTTTTCACTCCCGGACCGGATGTCATCGTTCCGGAAGGTTTGCCCGCGGTTGATTTACTCGACTGCTTTGGCTTTGGCTTCGGACGTACACGTGCGTTGAAGAAGATTTCCGGCAGACAGAGTGTGTCAATGATACGATCCGTAAACTGTCTCCGCCGGTTTGACTTGCGGTGCTCCTTCGGTTCCAGCGGCAACGGAAGTGGATCGTCTTTGTAACCGGATCGTTTCGGTGGATGACTCACCGTACGTGGCAGAACGGCAGAACCCGGAGCTGGAGTTGCTCCCGAATCCACCAATTCCTGCTTAACCACGACCATTGTTGCTGGCGGTGCATTGTCCGCTGGCTCCGAACCAGCCTCATTGGCTTCCGTCTTAACAGCCGGTACCGGCTTTGACGTCATCGTTTCACAGACCGTTGTTGCATCGGTTGGCTTCGCTGGCTGCTCACTTCCGCCGCTGCTGGGTGACGTCGACATGACGTTCCGTCGTCTCAGTATCAGCTTCGTGTCCTTCGATTCGCTACGCTCCCCTGCAACAACGTGTGCAACATAATGCTGTCCTTGTCCGTTGTCGGTGCGATGTTTCTCCAATGTCACGCTACCATCCACTTCCGGTTTCTCCCAACCAATGGTGGTGGTATCTAGTGAGGGCGTTTCGAAACCGGAATCACGATCGGTGTTTGATTCGTTTGCCGTCCCGATTCCGAGCTCACCGGCCGACCCCGACCCAACCACACCTTCACCCCCATCGTCCGGTCCGATAGCGTCCAGTGCGCTTAATACTAGCTCGCAGTTGAACTCCTCCGAACATCCGTCATCCTTTTCGGGAACCGACGACCCAGTGCCGGTCAGTGTGCCGTTGCTGGCCACGTTGATTATGTTGTTGTTGTGATTGATGTGCCTTTCGCCGGAACCATTCGTCAGTTCGGGCTTGCCGGTAAGCGGTATGAGATCAGGAAGCGTTGTCGCCGCACTGGTCGTGGCCGTAACGCCATTCCCGAGCGGGGGCGACGATACAGCGGCGTGTGATGTTGGCGCCGGTCCGCAACCGTCGGATGTTGAACCGTTGAATCCGAGCGATCGCCATTGGGGTGCACTAACCTCGGCACTCATATCCGCGACCGGTGACCATTTCCCGTTTTTCCCTCGATACAATTCACCTTCTTCATAAGATTCAAAAAAAACAAGACGAACCAATAGAAGAGAGAGAGAGCGAACCAAAACGCACTATTTTCTCGCACACTATACACGCAACGATGTGGGGCACACTTTGGCGCGCCTACACACACAGCAATAGGGATTCGCCCGCTGCTCACACACACTCACTTGCCGACCGAAATGCACGCACACACAGGCCGTAATACTTGTTTGCAGAATCAGCGAGAGCATCGCAATTCAATTTTCATGCTTAATTTTACCATCATTACACTTCACTGGCACGCACCAAATGCATTCGTTTCTTCGCCAATGCTTGCCTAAATTTGCAACATTTCACTGAAATATCACACCGTATCAATCATCGGTGATGGCGCACGAATATTTAGCCACCGTCACACTTATTCTCGAGAATTCTATGCGATTTACTTTGCACTGCTGCAAACAATTCGAAATCGCTCACGCACGCACGCTTATCATTTTCCTTTGCACAACTTTTCATGTGTGTGTGTGTTTTTTTTCTCACCAAAACATTTTCTTTACCACACTCTGGGAAGGAATAAAATTTCTTAACATTTATTAGGTTGTCACACGCAAGCACAGATTTACAATCGGACACAATTGGAAACAGATTTCTTCGCCTCACCAACAACAACACAGGATTCTTAATCACTTCTTTCTTAACCACTGCTTCTTCTTCTCCTTCTTGCTCACATTCTCCGTCTCAGAAGGGCAGCTTTTCACGAAATCGATCGGCTCCCCGTAGGACGTTTTGCAGGAATGCTTCTGTGCGTCTGTATCACTGCACAGCGTGATATTTTCTCACTGATGACGGATCGTACCGTGGCTAATAAACTTTTGATTTGGAATCATATTGCAAAACACCACATCATTATTGCGTGAATGATGTTTTGATTTTTCACTGGCTCGTCGAATTCCGTGTCACTTGAACCACAAATCATGAAAAGCCTCCTCGAGCGAGCTGTCAAAATCGTATTTCGATTTTTTTACTCACCAACACTATCATTTGCCGATCATCTCACTAACACCACCATCTGGTTGTACCACATTTCTCTCATTCTTAATCGTGCTCACTTTATTTTTTTCCTCTCGCTCTCTCCCTCTCTCACACACACACTAGCACTGTTTGAGCGTAAAGCGTGTATAACACCTCGCGTGGCGGCGGGAGAATTTTGCTGTCTTCAGCAATTCCGCGTAGTGTGACAGCTCGCGATGCAGACTTGATTGGATTGATTTTGGGATTGTCGGTAGCCGTCGGTTACTCCAATGCAAGAGGACAAAAAAACCCACGCACTACACGCATTAGAAACAGTACGCACCGTTAATTCACACACGCGTTATGATGGGCGATGGTAATAAATCATTTTACGCCGTATTCAGAAACACCCACTTGCACCAACTGCTATTCCACTGTAGTTGAATCTTTTCACTTTATACGCTTTTTCTTCTTGGATGATTCTCGTTTTCGAAAGCCTATAATAAAGTGTAAAGTGTTAAGAAGAATAGCATTAGCGTGCGGTGCACCAAAATCCACTACTTCGCACGCACGGACATGGAGCAGCCGAGTATTTTTGTGCCGCGATGTGTCTCTCTGCAACGCCGGCCCTAATGGCTGTCGGGGTCATTAGAAAGAACCACCGCGTATGAATTATTGCCTCATTAGAACGACCAACCATGGACGCAGCGAAATAATGGAATGCGAAAGACACGAGACGTAATTTATAAGCCGTATTTATAAGGTTTTATGGATTTTTTAAAGGCAGCCATTTTGACAATTTTTAATTGCACTCTTGGTATACAAAATAAGCTGACAATTAATAATCTCGTGTTTGTTCATTTTTTTGGTAACTTTACGAAAATTAGTACAAAAGAGAATAAGCATAAAATCGTAATTAGGGTTGGATTTCTATTTGACAACTCGTAAATGTCAAAACCAAGCGTTTACTACTGTCATGTCTCCACGTGCGTGGAATTCGTAGTAGACGATCAAGAGGAATGCAAGGTGATGTCCCAGTGATGGGTCACGAATGCCACACATTGTGTTTTCGAATCATAACCTCGGCATGAAACTAGTATTCCAATATGTAACAAACAACCCTACGCCGGATGAAAATGAGAAGTTAAGACAAGATTGAGATAAATGAGAAGAAAGCACTGTTTTCCACCTGGGCAGGTGGTTGAAGTCGTTCACCACCAAACAATACGCTACGCGTAGTATACTACATATTTCCACGAAAACGATGTGCACTATGCGTTGATTACTACTACGCTTGACATACACACATGCTTCCGTCTCACTCTTTTTACGCTTCATGTATTTTTCTTTTTTTTTTTCTTCTCTCCCCCAAACATAGTACACACACCGTGAACAAAACTTGTGTGCGTGTTGTTTTTTTATGTTGTTTTGCTTTTTTTTTCATTGATTCACTCTCCCTCTCCCTTTCTTGCTTCTGTGCGCACACTCTCTCTTTCTTATGATTCGGTATGCTCACTGGCTCACTCGCTCTCATTCTCGAATCGAATTCACTGTCGTAGAAATCGTTCTACATCGCCAAACAAATCGTTAGCTGCGACGACCATGTTTCACCGTTTACTAATTTCGTGTCGTTTAATTCCCGAAAACATAAATGCAGCAACATTAAACTTTTCCTTTTGCACCCTTATTTTAGCGACAAAAACAATGCATTCACAGTAAAATAATTTCTTTTTCATTGATCACTCCAAACCGCACGATAATCTCGATTTGCATTTGTCGATAGTAGAAGAAATTTAATTCAACCGATCCAACCTTTCAACTTTATCACCCCGTATCGCTCCACCTTATTGTTGTTATGCTCAACGCAATTCAATACGCACACACGCGCACCTTGCTTTACTATGCTGCCTATGTGTTGTGCTATGTGCGGCACTTCCGTCAGGTTGCTGCGATGCGACCACGCGGGATTTCAAGTTTCAAATGTTTGTGGTTGGTTTTTCTGTGAACAGCGCAGGGGGCTCATGTTTTCCGCCGTGCTTCGCGATTGCAGGGGTGGAAGGTGGTGTATTGAAGATGTTATTCTCGTTTCGGAGTGAATTAAAGAACAAACTATACACGACGTATGATTATACCACAACATAAGGATGCGCTTTTCCTGCAGCATGATAAAGTAAAAAAAGTCACTGCGCAACTTCACGTCACCTAAACTTGTACAAGAAAAAATGTAATTGTTAAACTAAACAAAAATAGTAAATGAACTCAAGGGAAGCATATTGAATTCAATTTTAATTTTTAATATTTTAATTTGAAAACCAAAACAACAATATCACAGACGAGCCCTGCATTCGAGAGCAGACTGCATTCTCTCGCAAACACGAAAGAGATGCAATTCGGCCCTTCGTTTAATGGCAGACAAAGACACACACATAGCTTCATCTCTTTCGTGGCGCGAGCATACATGCGTGTGTGAAACAATAGATTGTACAAATCTGCATCGCACGCACATTCCTGCAATCGCGTTATTAGAGAGACAGAGCTGTAAAGGAGCAAGAGAGAAAGAAAGTATGTTTCCTTCTTTCTACTTCTGGTTTTGTTATTTTTATAGCAATACTCTCTCACTTGCATCAACTTCCAGTGAATTAACAACTAAAATTGCGTGTTTAACTTTAAAACACATTAACAATGTTTTTATTTTATTTTAATCTTTAAATTTATTATTGTTTATGTGGGTGTTTTAAAATAATTATACATCAGCTTTACAGTGGATATTTTTTACTATCTTTTCTTCTGATTTTTGTTTTTTTTTTCTCTTGGTAATATTAACATATATTTTCATAATTTTATTGATATGTAACATTGTTCATAATATATTTAAAACATTTCCTGTCCTATTTCATAAAATATTTATCAATCTACAGCTTTCGTTCGATTAAGAGACATTTTTTTATTTTTTTTGTATCTTTTCATGTTTAATGTTTCCCCCCCAATGTTGAATCAGAACAGTATACTAATTCGATTTTGTTTATGCTTTGCATCACTCTCACCGGTTTGACGTTTTTGCTTTCTATTTTTCCATTTGTGCATGTGATTTGTTTCACTCTTTCACACTTCCCTGCTATCGCTTTCGGCTTCCTTTTCCTTCCTGCAATCATTCTTTCTCTTCCAAACTTTCATTGCGTATTATGGCACGATGCGTGAGAGCATTTAGTGCGTACCTTTCTCCAGTGGCCTCCCACCTGCGTCCCTTTCTCCACACGTTGTTCCAACACACGTGTCAATTTAGACCTACTCTTCCCTACCTCATATCTCCTCCCTTCATGCTGGTATGCTGGTGTGACCTTGACTCGGTCATTCTTCGGATGTTCACCGATTAAAGTGATCAATTTTCTTCCCATGCCTTTCGCTTTTTTCCCGAAGCAGATCGTTTACAGCATCAATTTCGACGGACGCGGTCCGTTTCGATTTTTGTCACAAAGATGAAAATGGAATGAGTAAAAAAAACACAAATGGTGTGGAGTTAGATATAAATCCAACCAGGACATTAAGATTGTAAATTTGAAAGGAATATCATAACTTTCTCATGCCGTTTTACTGCGGGATGAATTTACTGTCGGGAAAATGTGCCACTTTCCAGTAAAAGTGATGCGTTTTTGTTGCATTCTATTACCACAGGCTTGATATGGAGCTGCTGTTTTCCTTTATATTTCTATCCCATTGCCTACCGGAACATAAAAGGGAGCCATTTCGAATATGTGTGTATGAAAATACGAAGAAGGAAAGTATACCATGTGGAATCAAATGCACTGATGCACAAAAAAACTGCAATTGCTCCACCGATGTAGGTCACTCGAGAAAGCAATACACACAGACACACCGACCCACAAGGTTCCTCTGGTTGTGAAGTTTTGCTTCCCCCCTATTTTGGGGACGAGTGCATTAGGCAGTCGTAGTTGCAGCCTCCGTATTTTTTCCTTCTTCTACCTCGTCTACTTCTAGTCGAAGGCCGCTGCAACAAGGGTGTGCGATCGACCGCAGCACAGCTTTAAAATGACCAACGGCCAGGTGCACACGGATGCAACGGAACTGAAAAAAAGGAAGAAGACGACGAATAAAAGCGAAAATAAATTACATTTTAATCTCAACCATCTCATCCGTCATGGGAAGAACCGAAGGACGGTCGTAGGTGCATGGGGTGTAGGTGTTGAAGGTAATATAAAAATAGCAGCAACAAAAAAAAAAGAAGCAGATTGTAGCTAGGTGTATCGATGTTGCTATATTTGTACGTGAAACGTGAACATCACCCTTCGTGGTAGATAACGACGATCAATATTAACGATTTGATGTGTATATAGCATTATTGGGTGTTGTGCATCATTTAAACATATAGTAGCAAGTAGAATACCGTGTGTATTGATGTCCGAACAGGTGGCAAACGAATTGTGCAAATAGGTAAGTGTTATTTGTTACGTCTGTAAACACGTCGACTGTGCAATTAGAGGATGTAATACTGTTGTCAGTTACTAACAATCCCTTTTTTTTATAATATAAGCTACACATCCTAGCGGTTAACTATAAGAGATCAAGATGACTTAACTACCATCCGTTAAACAACGTTCCAAAACGACCAAAGAATACGATTTCCTATTGGCTATCCTTTAATAGACCTCTTCGAAAGGCTGAATTCGGATTGATTGAGATAAAATAATCAAAGATCCATTAAGCAGTAATTTATTCGGGTAGTCTAGTAATAGGTAGGTAGTAATATTACTGTAAATATCAAAAATCCTTCATAATATTGGTGTGTCTGATCAACTGATAGCCAAGATCTGGTAGTCCTTGAAAGTATTTCTCAATAAAGTTGTCTACTTAAAAAAGATTTGTCTATCGTAATATGTTTTCGGCAAGGCTACTCGTTAATCCTTGCTAGATTGAATGTGAGTCGTTTTAGTCTATGCCATTTCGTTCTTAGTAAACGAACCAGAGGAAATGTAAGAACTGGTCCAAAGTCCTCATGATCAGGACTCCTCGCAAAAAAACAGTAACGGATGCAGCGAATTAGCGTTTTTCATTATTTTCACAACTTCTATCGTATATTTCCATAACTTCTATCGTATTAATTTTTGTAAAAGAATTCTTTTTCCGACAACTGTTTACAACCCGATTGAATGGTCAAAAAGAGACAAACAATAAAGCATTTATCACTATACAAAATCACTTTCCGAAGCGGTACATTCATCCTATTGGAAGGATTTTCTTTGATTTTCCATTTCAAAACTCATCTATACGCTTCATGTTGGTACCATTTTCCAACCCACTTGCTCTTGGGCAAACAGTGAAAATACAAAAAAAATAAAGAAAACGCGAATGAATAAAGAAAATATTTGCATAAATTTAACTCGGACATTCGACGATTCCGGAACATCACGGTTATGACGAGTAGTTCGTATGGTTCTGTAGTCCTGTTCTCTGTGTGATCGGTACTACTGCGCCATTCACCGTGTTCGGTGAGAATGTTAGGACACGTTTAAAACAAAAGGAAAAAAAACAACCCCTTCTAACGCTTCACAGCAAATCGCACACCCTCAATCGTACAAATTTCACTTCACAGCCGGGGACAATACTCTAGGGGAAGTTTGTTAAAGGAGAATGGTCCACGTGGACAAAAAAAGGGGGTAAGGCACGGAATCGTCTCCAGCATTCTCTCGCGCTCTTTATGTATTTTGGTTTCCGAGGGATGGGAAATGTGGTAAAATGAGCATATTTCATCTTTCTGACGAATGGAAACTCCACACTTAGATCGGGTTTTGTTGACGATATTGGAAGTTATTAAGGGCTACGTGTCACTTTAGACTCTGGTGGATAGAAAACAGCGAACAGAAAAGGCAAAGGAGATTGAAGTTGATGTGGTTTTATTTTCACCGATCTTCAAACCGCTACTTTTGAGTGCCACGTTGCCATTTTGTCGGTCGAATATGTTTGAAGCGAATGAATTCAACATAACACACATTCAGCACGTGTGGGAGATTGATAACAATCTGCTTGATGTCGGTTGTTGATGATAAGAGAACGAAGAATGTGTGCTGTGAACGTAGATGGAAATCAAAGACGGGAACGGAAATATATTGAATATCTCGACGCACCTGGATGCGATCCGCTTCTAATAGAAGTGTGAAAATGTTTAAAAATTTTACTACTAAAGAGAGTTATTCTAGAACTGTACCTCAGAAACTTAACATAAAGCCATCATGCAAATGATTTTCGTATTCTCACTAGCCCCAATGTTCGCTTCCCGACTGTCCATCAACAATGACATCCGCTTGTTGGACATAATCCCATCAAGTGAACATAATTCTTCGGTATCGATCGCTTTCGTCAATCGTTTCCTATCTACGCTTTCCTGTCACACCGGATATGTAACCATTTCCGAGGTTTGTGGAGTGGTTGTGGACAAGAAAACATGAAACAATTGAACTGAATGTTGTAGAACTCCGCAGTAATGCCTACAAAATGTCAAACCAACAAGAATGCTGGTCTTTTGATGTGAAGCATGAGGCGTCGAAGAGCAGAACTTGCGTTGAGCGGCCATTTTGTTCTCTACTAGACGAGCTTGGCAATTCTAGAAGCTGGCAAAGACCATAGAGTTTTAACCTAAGCAAGGTGTGTGTGTATGTGTATTAGAGATGAGAATAACAACTCTTTTTAGTGAATCAACTCAGAGTGAATGAGTCGGTATTAGGAGTCAGCTCGTTTAACGACTCATTTCGGAGTCATAAAAAACGCGGCATAAATCTCCTAAGGCCTTAGCTTTTTTTTGGGAAATTTAACAAAATTTTATAAATTGTTTTTTTTTTTTTGTTGAAATAAGTTTCGTTTCACTCAATTAATGCTTTAAATAAAAAAACAGAATAAAAAAAATAAAAAAAAATCTAAAATCTAAATATCTCACTCTTACTCACTTTGCACAACTCTAATGTGTATGGAGAAAGGTGACGATGATTAATGCTTCCACGAGTAGAAATATTTGCCACGAGTACTCCATACGGACAGTTCTCGATGGTAGTATAGCCTGGCAATGGGAAGATATTACCAGATATAGTGAGCTGCTTGCAATTCGTTCTGGTTTAGTATTTATTTCAGTTTTTCATTTTTTCTTCCTTTTCCCTACTGCTAAGTTGTTTCCTAAGCGAGATTTATTTTTGTTTGATGGTGAAGATGATGATGACATCTCCAGTGAACCGTAGCCGGAATTCGTTCTGTTCAGCAAAACCGATAAGATTGGAACTTCACATTTGGCACCAAAAACCCAAAGGGGTTACGGTTGGGCAATTGCGATGGCCATCGTACGTCATCGGTACGTTGCCATCGTCAGCAGTTTTGAACTTTGTCCCCGGCGCGAAGTTTCACAATCTCGTCAAACTTCCCACTTGAAACGGTAATAAAATGGTTGAGCGGTACGTAATGTATAACGCGACTGGTACCAGTCAGTTCCGCACACCAGTAAAGTGCTGTGGCTGCAAAATTAATTAACAACCAGCTGGAAATGTTTTTCAAAAAACAGTGTACAGTAAACAATAGAAGTATTTGTTCTGGGTTCTGCTTTACGTGTATGATTGATCAAGTTGTGAACCGAATAAAGTTGAGTAGTTTTGCCTTGAAATGTTTTTTATTGGAAGAAGGTTTTGGGAAAATTACGAGCTATAACCACTTTTGGGATCTCTGTCTATTGGATCTGGCAGTTTTAGTTTGATAATTATAAAAAATTGAAGAAATCTGAACTGATACAGAATAAATTTTCCCTTCAGATTTATTTCTTATCTCGGACCAAGTCCCGCTCGGGTGAATAGTTTCACTCCCCAGGTGGATTTGTTCTCCCAATTGTGGAGACCTTTTGCAGAACCTTCGAACAAATTTTTCCTCCTTTTTTTCTTCCCCTTTTCTCATTGCTATCACCTTTGGCAGGCAGAAGCAAACGAGATGAATACGTAATTATGAGGTTAATTTATGCAAAGAATAAATGCACTTATACTTACCATAGTCGAGACCGTTCGGTTCGTCCACGTTTCATTCTACCCAAATCCCGCAACAGACAAGGCACACCATTTTATTCTCTTGCTCCCATTTCGTTCGCCTCGATTGTGTGGAGCTGTGTATATATTTGAATTTTTTATAAATTCTACATACACACCGACAAACGCTCGGAGACGATCTCTATTGCTCTCCGTGCGGGAATAAGTGTGATATAAAGTGTAGAGAAAATGGCCATTAAAAAAAATGTAAAATAAAACCCCCGTTCCATGGTCGATACTTGAAACGACGTCGTTGCTGTGTTCGTGTGAGGTGGGGTGGGGGATACGTTCTTGGAAAACAATTGACAAACGACTTGAAGATGTCCAAATTTTTCGTTCACAAAAGCATAAACGGGGTTCATTGGCCCCGGTATGGTGGAAAACGGAGCATTCGTGCCACATAATGAGGCTAGCTGATGAAAGCCACAAAAGAAGTCCACCCTTAAGAACGATCACCCATAGAAATGGTTCTGAAATGTGGCTTGCTTTACCGAATTGATCGTTGACATAGCTGTCACTGGTACGAGTGACGATAATTGCACAATTGCCCCGATCTTGCCATCTTGCTATCACAGGTGTGAAGGAAAACGAGGAGGAAAAGGTAGTGCGCGAGAGGGGATTAAATGATGTGATCGATGGTGATTGTAATTGTCGACCAAAAACTCGATGTGCGATCTTGCGCTTGCGTGAAGGAATGCTCACGATACGTGTGAAAGAGTGAATGAGGGTGACAGAAAAAAAACAAGCGGGGGAATTGGTTGCAATATCGCGATGCAGTTGCATCATGACATTTGATGGCGTTGTTCATGGGATGTCTTTTTCCCCCGCCCAACCCGGTTTGCTTAAAGCTCGTTTTTATTTTGTTTTTTGGATGATGACGGTCGTCGTACCGGACCGGAGCGGTACGGTTTTTTCGATTTTGATTTTGCGTTTCTTTATGCGGACTTGTGAGGCATTCGGCATTTTGTATCTTTCTTTGGCGGCTTTGGGGTGAGATTTATTGTGTTAAATAAATAAGCACGGCTGGAGCCGCGTTCTTACGGTGAGGGCAGTTGAGCTTGAGGCGGCACAAGTAAAGGTTTCCAAGATCGCCTTAAAATGCTACATTCCATTTTCATCGCCATTCGTTGTGCAATCGGACTGAGTTGGTTTTTTTTTCCTGGGGTTTTGTTTTTGGGCATGAGGGCATGGGTCATTCATGCGAGATGGTTTGATCATGATTATGGTTAATCAGCAAACGAAAGATCTCTTGCCAAGAATTCTTATCAAGTGAGCAAAATACCTTCACAAAGAATACTTCTCTAGATGACTAACGGAGAAACGGAAACGGACCACTCATATTTACCAGCAAAGTAGGAAAACGAAGGTCCTCTTTTAAAGATGGTAATAACAGCAAGCTGCTGGTAGTTCTAAAGTACTCGCTTCTCTTGCCCCCCGAACCAACCCGTATCGATTGGCTGACAGTGACATTTCATTCTTCCTAGTGTCCGTCGATATTATATGCATGGAATGGTTTTCTTCTTCGCCTGGGAAAGATAAGTTACTTTTACAATTGCCATTAGTCAGCATTCCCATCGTTCTTCGCCTGATACCACCGCCAACAGCACCCGTACACATCGGTTGACATCTTTGGTATGGCCATTAGTAGTGTTCTTTGTCGTCTAGGCGACGGATTTCTTTTCTGGAGTGGTCCGTTTCCTGCATGCATCATAAAGACCAGCGCTTTTATACCAAAGTGAAAAGAAACTATTGTGATGCTGGTCGAATAATAAAATGAGCTCTTCATTTCACACACACACATACAAAAAATGACATCAGAAAGGGAATGAGAAAGAAACCAGAAAGAGCTCCAAAGTTGGAAACTTGCAACTGGAAGATATTGTGAAGAGTTGGACGATATTAATTAAGTAAAGCAGTTGGAATTAATTGTACCTACGTTCGATCGTTTCTTGTTCGGGTATAGGTGTCCTTCGTAATCGATCAAATGATGTCATCGGCACCCTCGGCAACTTGCGCGTAAACTTCAGAGGATTCTTCCAAATAATACTCCCAAGGATTGTGAAATTTTAATTTCTAGTGTCTAAAAGTAATTCCACGCACAGCGGTAGAGTAGCACGTTAGGGGAAGCCGAAGCTAACGCAATGCTCACTTCTGTGGAAAGGGAAAAAACAAAAACACACGGAAAATTGGTATTGATTGCGTCATCAAACTCATTAACGCTCGAGGGTTAGAGTTCCGTGACCCATCTGTAGGGTTTTTCGAGAATTCGAAACAAGCCAAATAACGAACGTGATAGTGACGCTTCCCGGCAGCAAAACAGCGACAAAAGGTTCATTGAACCAAGGCCACTCGAACGCAAAGGCCCTTTAAAACGCATTAAACTGTAGCACCCAACTAGGTCACGGTTCGGGTAGTGGTTCTATAGTGAGTTCACCTTTGACTACTTCAACCAAGGCAAGATTCGTACCGGTTCGCAACTTTACTTGCCAGCAAGCAAACTTCGTCACTTGTGTGTGGTGTCCTATTTTATAGTTTTATTTTATTTTTGTATTTTTTTTAACTCAAGGATCTGAGCTGTTCGCTTTACGTTTGCATTGGTTTCTCAAAATGGACCAACATACATTGGTGAAATCTTTCTTGGAGTAGAAGATTCGAATGGACCATGGGTCGACTCGGCATAACAGTACGAACTCGAAGTTATCATTAGTTTCTGTGGGTATTTCCTTCAATTTCCTCACCCAGGAAGATACGTGACATTGAGCATCCTACAATATCATCTTCGTCTTGATGTTTCAAAGAAGAGAAAAAGGGAGAGAGAGAGAGAAACCTTCATCCAAAGATAGTTAGAGCTAAGCCGAATGTTTATTGTAGTGCTTTGCCAATTCTGAGTAGTCCATAAAAAATGACTCCAAGAAGCTGTTCACCACACTACTTTAATTCACCACACCGAGGGCCTAGAACCCTGGCAAGCTAATGAGATGCAACGCGTCGTTCACATGGATTTGTGGTAGGGCCAGGGCGTGTTACTTACATTCGCTTTCCGCTCCATGTATGCGTACGCATGTTGCATGTTTGTTCTAATGGATTTATTTATTTATCTGCAAACACTTGTCGTCCGCAGAAGCTGTGAAGGTGGTTTGTGTTGGAGGGTTTGGTTGTTGTTTTTTCTTCTTCTCTCCCTTCGTTATTTGTACAGAAAACGTGCTATTTTTCTGCTTCTCCAGTTGCGGGTCTGTTTAGCGATGCAAAACAAAACTTGCCACTTCGAGCAGTAAACTTTGTTTGTGAGCTTGAATTAGAGAGACTGGGGTAGACGAAAGTGAAGATGTTGCTTTAGTAAATGCAATGTTTATAACAAACGTTTGAATTGGATCTTTCGATTTATATAACAAACATAAAAACACATTTAATTATACGGTTTATATGTTGAAAAAGCATGGTTCTCTGTAACATATAGCAATACAAAAAAATATATTTTCAATACACATCAGCACTACCAACAATTCTTCTAATTCCAGAGCTAATATGTGTGTAATATCTGATCGTCTAATCAGACGTCGCTGTGTAGAGTAAAGTTATTTTAATTACAAATTCAAACTCTTATTCATTTTCAAAATGCTCATTAAACGGGAAGCTCTCTTGGTAACTGGAACAGTGGAAATGGTATTTATAATTGCCTCACCGTCGTCTTCTTCGCGCGAAGATAAGAAGCAACCTTCACACTCACTCACGTAATACACACGTGTGATATAGTGTGGCTGTGTAAACTAACAGCAGGCATGTTTCGTGTCGTTCTTCTTCACACCACCAACCCTTATGTGCGATAAGCGCTTATCAACCCCCCGGATCAGCTAATTTAATTATTCATCAAACGATTCTGAGCTCCGATTACGAATGGCTGACGGTGAAAATATCGCCCGGACCGCGGGGCTGCTACGACGATCGTTATCTAATGAAGTGGCACGATGAAAGTTTTCGCTTTTTAATTGCTTTTGCTGGTTATTAAATTAAACATGTGAACCATTTTTAAGTGACACATTTTGCCTGAATGGAGTAAAATTGAAGATTAATATAAAGAAACAAATAATCGTGTGTTTTTTTTTTTGAGTGAATGTGGGTTTATAAAAACAGGAAAGATGAAATTTTTATAATTTTTTTTTATTTATTTATTTTCATCAGACAAATAACAGAAACAGCAGAAGCTTTTTACAACTGATTTCCAATTTTTATTCTGTTCTTTTTTTCTTCACTCATTTCACCCACCGGCGTATTGTGAATTTCGATTCGGAATCGTATTTCTCACCTGTCATGTCGCCATTCGGTACGATTTATCAAAGGCCATTTTAGGAGATATGCCGCATCGGTGGTACGGGGAGAGATGGGGTTGAAAACGGTTGAAAACTTTACCCACCAAACCGCCAAAAACCCTTTTGTGGTTGACACCTTTTGGGGGAAAACAGGGGAGAAGGAGGATTGCCAGTGAAGGAAAGGTGTGCCATTGCTCGTATATTTTTATGTCAATTACAAAAACCCCCCTGAACCCCGAACGTATGGATATGCAGGGACTTTATCATCACCAGTCACCGCAGAACGATGTACGAAAGGTAGGCGAAATAAACCTTCATCACAACGAAAAACTCCTGTTTTGTTCCTTTTTTGTTAGATGTTTGTTGGGTTTTGTTTTTGCAAAATTCGTCGGCGCTCGTATCAGTCAGTCAAAATTATGTGAACATGTGTTTGCAATGTTTTATTCTAGTCCTTTTTATTGGATTCTTTGTTTACCATACAGAATTTCACATTTTATTTCAACTTTCAGCGCGTATTATACAAAAAGATGATGTCGATTTTACAGGTTTTTTTTCCTGGGAGTTTTGATTGCTGAGCTCCAACACCCACGATAATAAATGATGTGAAAGTACGCTGTTTTGTCTGTAAATGAGTTTTGAAAATAAGATTAACAAGGCCACGTGCTGCATATTTCTCATCCAAAAAAAACACCACAAATCTCATCAACTCCTCGTTTCTTACCTCACTGATAACGTTGACAACATATGAATATTTTATTTGTTTTTAGTAAAAAGACAAAAAATCGCCCGAAAAGGTCACCTCAGGTCCGGCAGCGTTCACGTGCTGCCATTACTTGCCGAAGTGAAGTGCAATGAAGGGCCGATTTTGGTGCAGAGATAGCCAAAGATGCGTGATCCGTTCATTAAAACGCCACACCGGGGCAACCAATCCTGGTCACAGCAGATAATCAGATAAAGCGGTGCACCACGCGGTGGACCAGCAGACTAGCATCAAATGGCGAAAGAGCACCGGAGATGCACCACGTACCATGATCGTAGGCGAGCCGGTTGTAAAGTAAGGCTGCAATAAAATGCAGAATTATTATTTTTCATTTCTCTGTTGGCCGTTGTTTTGGTGCGTTTAGGGTTGCAGTTTTGTGAAGCTTTTTATTTCTCCTCAGTTTTTTCATCTTTTAACACACTCTTGTACATTCGCAACTGTTTTACAGTTCCGGCGGGGTTGGTTTTATTAAATTTAATGATTTTTTTATGAGCTTCAAGTTTTGTGCTTTTGTTTCTGTGTACGGTTTACTGCCTTTGTGAAGGTTCCCGTTTTCATCGGTGGTGTAAAGTTTCTGATTATTTTACGATTGATAAATTGCAGTGTTTTTAATTTGCGTACACTTCTATATGTGTGGGTGCTGGAAAGACATTAAACATCATTGCCGTTTTTTTCATGTTTTTAAATTTTCTTTCATTTGCATATAACTTTATGCAAAATTTGTAAATATTCAAAACCGAATACATGCTACTGGCTACAACACAGCTTGTTTAGCGTACACTCAAACAGGTAGATACATGCATGTGTATTCCCCTTGTTCAACGTTGGTCACGTGTCCGTCCTCTTTGCTCAAGCCTAATGCGCGTGGCTAACCAGCCGCGGTTTAGATATCCTATTTGCACACTGCTGACCATTTGTCAATTTCAAGTGTAGAGCGAAAACGAAGTCATGCAATACAACCATAAAAAATAAAACCAAACCCACCACTAAGGGGGGTTTGCAAAATGTGGATTAGAAATTAAAATCGTAACGTCCGATTGGTAACGCGCTGGACATAGTGTACGAGGTACGTGCCGGGAACGGTCACTAGAAGCAGATTGATAGACAGAAAATCATGTGTCACGGCCACGTGTCTTTTCCGCTGCCTGCATTTCATCTCTAATAGGTTGATGGGGAAGATTTATTATCTACCTCATTACGTGGTGTGCTACTTTTATGTCTTGGGATTCGTTTTCTCTTTCAGTGGATTCATTTTATTTCTTTTTCTTTCTTTTTTCATGATTTACTATGCATGAACTTATACATTTCTTTTACTAAATGGATAAATGGATTGCGATGTAGAATACGAATGTTATTTAATTAACCCCCTTTTATTCTTACAAATTCTGTTGATGTTGTTGATATGTGTTAACCGAACTATCTCTGAGATATTCTCCAAGAATTCGAAAAACCATGGAGAAATTACAAATAAATTGGTGAAGAATTAACCTTTCTCCCAGGATCATCTTGAGCAGTTCAGACATAATGGCCTAGGATAAAGGGTGATCTAGAATCGGATGTCCTCTTTAAGTACCTAAGATTCATTACTAATCGAGGTTAAACAGGGAATGGAGTTAAGTTGGGTAGCTAAACTCTTCACCGCTCACTGATGTACTTCTTCACAGCTGGTACTCTGGGAGTTTAAGCAGAATCTGCGCAAGAATTGGAGATCACTGTGGTGAACTCACAAATGACCCAGTCAACGCATGCTAGAGGACTCTAGCGTGTACTCGATGGATATTAGTGATTTCTAAAATAAATCATTATAATTGACCTACTAGCTTGGCCACTGTCAAATAACTAGCAAAATATTGACTTCGAAGATGTGATAGACCTATCAATCACGGTAATCCGCTAATGTTTGTCGGAATTCATGTCCATTATATGATACAAAAATAGATGCCTTGCTCCAGTTGTCCGTGTAATAACAGTACGGCTGCTTGAAGTCGCCACGATTCCTAATGCAATTAGAGACCAGTTTGACGGGGTGGAAACAAATGTCAATTTTAATATGAACAATATCGAATATCCCCGATGACGAAAACGACAGCTGTCAATCACTAAGGTTAGATTTCGGATTTTTCTCTAGTTGGCTTTCGGGGTTCGGGTGGTTTTGCGTGTTTGAGTAAACCTCTCACTCATATCCACTTCCTTTTTGAACCGATGTCCTCACCTATCACTAGGAAGTGGGAAAGTTTTTGTTTTCCCCCTTTTTAAGTCTACCTTAAAATCTTTGTCTTTTTGGTTATGAAAAGTTTTCGTAACATTCGTTTCCTGGTTAGAAAAATAAGTTTTAGAACTTCAACTTTTAGTGCAAAGAAGAGCCAGGAACAAGAGCATGGTCTATCGGTGTGGCTGGTGAAATTTATCACCAAACCCCTTTCGGAAGGATTCGTGTTGGTGATTGCGAGATGCCAGTTTTATGTGTGTAGCTGTCGCGTTGGGACATAAATCTGGAGCGATTTGAAATGTCTGGAAATGTGTTAAGAAGGGATTGAGAAGTTTCAAAACAATTTTTTTATGAGAGATTTGTGAATCAATAGCGAGAGCATGGGAGCGGTAATAAAATGCGGATGCAAATGTTGAGATTTTACTACTACTACTTGTGATTTTACTGCCATAGTTCAAGTCTGGATTTTGTGTACTAATTTAACATCTCTTGCATGGAAAATAAGGAAACGGTGACGAATTCTTTCTTCTACAATTGTCAATGAAATCCTTGGAGATTTCAAAACCAGAATGATTTTAGTCTTGGAGTTACGAGGTCATCCTAACACGCTTCAACACAGGACGATTTATTGAACTAACTAAAAAAAATGGCGATTGCAACTACAAAACCTAATGGTAATATCATTAGCACAAGCCACCCGGCAGATGGTTCCTGGCCATATTTCTTAGCTGTCATCGATCGATTTTCTCGACGGCAAACATCCGATTTAGGCGTTCGATTGCGCGCTGTCCAGCGTGGTGTTATATTTTGTTACTTGTTTTCCTTTTCTTTTCGATTGTACCAGAGTGTGTGTGTGTGAATGTGATGACGTTGGAGTTAGGCGCTAACCACTGACCATCACTACCACCTCTAGTACATCCTGCCGCTTGTGATACATATACATTGGCAAACGGTTCAACTCCTTCAATAAATCCAATTAACGTCGATTCCGGTGACTTCATCTGTGAGTAATTGATGCGATGAGTTGAAGAAGCCACGGAAAATGAAATGGACAGGAAAGGAAACGGGTCAAATCATTTATAGAAGGAACACGAGGTGAAGTGGAAGTTCGATAAAAAAACGACGGTTATTTGTTTCGCCTAGTTTTGCACACCTTCTACTTCGAATGGATGGAAATGGAAGTAAAACAAACTTATCCTTGATGACACCAGAAAGCCAGAAGTTATACACGAGAACAAATAAAACTTGTATAAATCGTATCATAATGATACAGAACGAAAGCATTCGCAGCATAAAAATGAAGAGTGGGTAAACATAATATAAAGCGACATAAAACGCTTCCTTCGGGAAGTCGTCACAATCTTTTATTGTGTGTTTTTGTGGTGTTTTTACGAGGTTGGATTTTATTTTACTTCGGGTCAATAAATTTATTCATCTGCACTTGCTTTCAGGAAGTTTGAAAGTGAGGTTCATCCGAAGAGTATAAGCCAACGCGTGTAGTTTGTGACATGTTTAGTAGACGTACTATTACTTTTTCTAAGCATCTTTCTGGACATTATAAATCTGTTCGCACACCAGAACTGAAGTAGAGCAGCGGTGCAGAGTATGCAAATTAAAATCTTCCCACTGCCAAATTGGTGTTTTATTAATGTACGCAATAGTTGCAAAGCAGAGTTGTTTACTCAATGACTCAACCAACATCTTCCGCCATATGTATGGGGTTGGAAGCGTTCGAATGCTAAAAAACTGTTGTGTCGTTTGTTCGATTGTTTATTTTAACCATTGACAGGCACCAATCGTTGAATTGTTTATGTTTGTGGCCATTCCATCGGAAAACAACCAGCTCGATTGTAATAACTAGGTTTTGCAGCGTCGAAATTCTCGCCCAGATGAAGGGGAAACGATTGGTCAGGTTTCGTTTGTAGTTTTGTAGCAATAAAAATCGAAATGTTCTTGTTGGTGCCGTGACCAGGATGGCGCCAGGCCGAATGGAAAAATCGTCCGAATGAACGCTCAAGGTAACGCAAATTACTACCGTCCAGGCGTTAATAGAGTGTGGAATTGTGTCGTTGCAAATGTGTCTACCTCGGTCCAGACAGTGATAGTTTTGTACATACGGACTAGTCTCCTGATCTTCGATGTACTAGTGTGTTATAGTGCATCTGCAGTAACACCTTCGCTTGGTCAACTCAATGGGACGCATGGTGATGAAAAGCGTAAAGTATATGGAATATTATTACCAGATGTTTCTCGACATGGCGTCAGTGTTCGCATCCGAAGCCGCCTCTAATGAAAGCATTAATCGTATATTCGGTATCCCCTTAGCCCTTGGGCGCGTTCGCTTCAGTTACGTTCGGGCGCTGCTAAACTTAACCGTCCGCGTGAAAAAGACCTCGAAACATTTGGCAACGGTTTCAAGCGAAAAAACCCGTGTGCGGGGTACATTCGAATTGAAACAACACGCGGTTGAATGCAAAATTTAGAGCTGAATCAATAATTCGCACGAAACACAGCAGCAGCAGCAGAAGCAGCAGAAGTCGAAAACCGAGGAAGCTATAAATTTGATAAAAAGTCGTAAAAACGCGCGCCGTACGGAATGTTAGTTTCGGGATCGCCTTTTTTTCGCTTTCGGAAACGATATCGATTAAGTTTGTCTACGTCGTTGAATGTGCCTATTAAAAGATGACCATTTGACTAGGCCTAGAACGGTTTGGTTGGGTTGGGTTAGATATGGAGGATCCAAAGGAGGCTTCCGTTTCTCACCCTCCAATCACTCCAACCCTTGTCAATGGACACACACAGAGTGGGGTGTACACACCTACTCACACTCTGTTTGTTGGTCATCCTCGACGATTACGTAATCTAATCACTCGAGTGAAAACGCATTAACGAGTCGATTTTTCCCTTGCTTTGCCTTTTCTCCTTTCTCCCCTTCTCTCTCTCTCTCTCTCTCTCTCTCTCTCTCTCTCTCTCTATCAAACCTTCTCTTCTTTCCATCCTTTCTGGTTGTCGCGAAGTGTTATGAGCCTGTTATCTAGACCGGAAAGGGAAGGAAAACTCCCCACACCGATGCCGGATGTGATGTGCTATTGTGTGTGGGTTGCGCTTAGTATTGTGAGTGAGTTGAATGCTTTCCAAAGAAAACTATAGTTGTTTGGAAAATGGTTTATCGATAAGCAGGGAAGGGGGAAGGGGGTAGGAGGGACAGAAGTATTTAGCCATCCAAAAGGTGTTGGTTGTGGATATGCATTTTAGTGCTTGTAGAAGCGCCATTTTGAAACATAACAATAGTATTTAATGAGGATCATTATTTGGAAATATAAATATAATAATTCTATTATTTATTGAATTGAGAAAAGATTAATACAACAAAAAACTTGTCCTTACGAAATCTTGAAACCTTAAAGAAAGAAATAATTCATTATTCTGTGTTTTATCTGCATTTAAGTAAAATACGTTTCTTGGTGCCGTGACCAGGATGTGCTTTAAATCATTTACCGCGCACTCGCTAGAATCGTTAGAAATCAATCGTGGACCGGAAGAAAGTTGTGCTACAAAATTGAAAATCTTCTCATCAAACCTTTGGCACTCGAAATCCACTCTGCTAGCAAAAGGAAGCCTTCATACCGGAAGGTTAGCGTTCGCGTCCGGTTTTGCTTTTTTTCCGTTGCAAGATGAAAGCGAGCATTGAGGCGCACGGAAGCAATCTTTCTTCCTATCTGTCCCTCTCTGTTTTTCGGGGTTTTTCGCTCCCGCTCTAGATGCTGCATGAGATGAAATCGATAATTTTAATGTATTTCTCATATCAGATTGCAAACTTTCGATGGTGGCTCGCAGAGGCAGCAGCTGCCTCCGATCGGTCATTGCTGATTGCTTCTACTGATGCTGGAGGGTTGTATGAGAGTTTCTATTTTACACGGCAGCTCAAGGGGTCAATGAATTCTTGTCAATCTAGGGCGGCCCATCCTTACGCTAAGAGATGTCAAGATTTGGAAACCACATAAGAAGGTAATTTACAGACGTGTTGAAGTTCGCTGTGTCAAGTGTGTGTGTACAGAACGAAGTAAAAGCATCAAAATCTAATTAGATTTATCGTGACTGAGAGAGCTGCTGATGCGCAAACCTCACGCCGTAGCAGGGTTTCGATTAATTTTCGTTCGATTTTGCAAAATCATGGAAAGCGTGCATACGATTAAAGATGTGTGCAAAAATGTTGGATCACATGAAATGGAGAGGTTGCGCAATAACAAAAAAAAGACTAACTAATGATGAAAACGAATCTACTTGATCCGCGTCCATCGAAATGACATTTAACAAAGAGAAGAGTAGAGTGAAGCAAAAAAGCTACAAAGAGAGAGAGAAAGAGAAAAAAGAAGAAAACAACATTTCAGATAGGAAGGTCAATAACTCAAACCACAGTAACAGCCCCGTTGGCCCGGCCAATGTCATCGCAATGACGAACGAAAATAAATGAACGGTCACAAAACGGCTGCTATCACACACAAGTGTTAGCAACTCTTGAGGCCGACACCTTGTCCCATCGTCGCTTCCTTTCCTCATCGCCTTTGCGACATACCATCCGCCAAAAACCCACCCCCCCTAATGCTATCCACCCACCTAAACCCTCCCCAAACCCACTCGGCATCGGGTACGCATACGCTTGTGGTTCTTCCATTATACTACTTTTTTGTTGTTGTTGTTTGCGGCCAAATTGCAGTTGACGTGTACCAATAGCGTTCGTCCATTGTAGCGCAATGCCATCCTTGAAAATCGATATCCAATTAGATCAATTATCAATTCATGAGTCGGTTGTGAGAGATTAAACAATATCGCGACAACGGGCTTGTATTGCCAAATAAGTACTGTTCAATGTTCGATGTTCAATGTTCGAAATTCAAAGGGAGCTTGTGTGTTTGTGTTTTGAAAAAGTTTGCCAAGAAGTTGTAGACTAATTGTCACAAACGTTAATTGGTTGATCGTTTCCAAGTGGAAATATACCTATGTTCATGAATTAGCACAGTAACATTTCGGCAGCGGTTTTGCGTGATAAGAAGCCATTTTTGTGAGAACAATTTCACGTAGGGTAAAGTTCACGAATCAACCTTTTAAAAGTGAGATAAATTGAACCGTTTAATAACAATTACTAATGACAGGTAGTGCTAGTATCGATTTATCGACGAATCGATAAATAACTGTCAAAACAACATTTGACATTAGCTTTGACAAGCAGCGTCAAACCATAGTAAGTCATATTTTATAATATAAACACGTGTTGCAAACTTTAAACGCATCTGTTTAATGATGCATCGCGATTTTTTTTTTTACAGGTCAAACGAATATAATTGCATCATTTCATACGTCGATAAACTAAATGTTATTACCGAGTATGGATCAATTATTACCATAAAAAACTTGCGTTCTTCCAATCGCTTCAATACCTCCAAATTAAGTTTCATTTTCCACTATCACAACGACTATAAAAAAAAACAAATCTATCACCTCATTCACAGAGGAATGTGAAAACCATGCCAAGGGCTACTGTGACCTGGTAGTTCGCGTTAGGTTGATGTAATTATACCTCATATGCACAGGGACCAATTCGGGTTGGGGGTGTTTTTTTTGTGCAACGGTCTGTGAACGTAAAGCAGTCGATAATCGATTAAAACCAAATGGTCCATATCGAGCCATCATCAGCCGACCGCTCGTGTCCACATGCAAAAAAAAGGGGCGCGAGAGCGAAAAAAAAACATAAATTGTGTTTTTGGAAAATGTGTCAATAAATAAAGGCGTGTGAAAAAATTGAAAACTGGTTTATTATTTGCACAATCTGTTAATCGTAATTTATCGTAAAATCTCACATCGTTGTTGCTAAAAAAAAATACGTTGTCAAAATGAAGATCACTTTTGCGGGATAAAACCTGTATGATTGACATGTTCCGGTTTGAATTAGAAAATCCCCACAGAACTGAAGGTTAGCGAACAAATAGAAAACCTTGTTTTGATTTTGCCATTTTTATGGCACTTTGTAACCCAGCGTCTGTTCCGCTCAGCGGCACACACACGCGATCTCTAGACATATTCTCTTTTGGGAAACTGAAACCATCGCTATGCGTCCCAGCTGTGCACCAAACTTATCGAAGGGTGTACGAGATGTATGTATATGCCGCTTATTTGGCATTGATCCACATTTTACGCTACCGACCGCAATAGAAAAGACATCCCAAGTGCAGTCTCGGTGCAGTAGTAGCAGCTGCATGCGCATACGGTACATACACCTACATCCTCGCTACTAACACTTCACCGTGCTAATACTCGCCTCCAAAAGGGAGGGTAGGGGGTAGTAAAGATCTCCACCGACCAGGCATGACACAGTGATGACAGGCGCGAGGTACAACACGTCATGGTCGCTTCCTGTTTGTGTGTGTGTGTGATTAGCTTCCACCGTCCCATCGGAGGACCTTCGTAGATGCTAGTACGTCATAGGTCATCCATGGAGACTCACGGAAAGGTGCGAGCACAACCCGTAGTGCGCCCCGTTTTGTTTAGAGCGTGTGAAACTAATCTCCCTTCCGGACATACGATGGAGCAGCCCGGTGTCGCACTCCTTCACTCCCTTTCCACACCTGCAGCCCTTAAGTGTGTTCGACGTCTGGCCGTTAGTTAATTAAATTTGCAGAATCTCTCAAGGAAGGCACGGTCGGTGGAGATCGCTGGAGGAGGAGACGCAAAGATGGCGTCTGTATCGATGGTGTCTGTTCAGTGTCATTGGAGCGCCATCTTGCCATTTCGGTGAGTGAGTTATGGACTGCTTCACGCGCCATTTAGAAGACGTTTCGAAGTTTTCGAAAACGCACACTCGAAGTACTTCCAGAAGCTGTGTGTGTGTGTATGGATGCTGTAAAAGTTTATGACACCACAGGGTCGATCCGGTGCGACACAGCGCATTTGATTGATCGATTGTTGAGCCGCGTAAAACGGCAACAATTGTTGAAAAGATAACGTTTCCCTTGCATCACCGAACGATACATTTGCAAACGAATGCTAATTTAGATGCCCTTTTTTGCAAACACCAACGTCTCCAGGGGAGGGAGGTTTTTGTGTAAAGGTCAAATGTGTTTCCACGGAGGATCCATTTGACAAATCACACACGCACACACACACACACACCTTTACACTAAGTAGATGATCTTACATAAAGGAATGTACCATATGGATCTTATCACATAATTTTGTATTATATAACTTCACTATTTATGGGAAAAATCGTTACATATTGCGTATAGTGGAAAAAAAATCGTCAATATTATTGAAGTTTATCTGTTTTTTTTTCTAATTAGCGATATCTTTATCGTTTTATGGTGCATGAGATTGTATATGTATGGTTAACCCTTAATATACCAATAGAAGAATATTAATATTTTTCTCATTTTTGCATCAAGGGTCTTTTAGTGGCTAATGTTTGAAATAAGGACCCCCTCCTCTCACGGTCACTCATCTGCGTGTCAATTTTTCGTACAGGGTGGTTCGGTGGATATGGAATTTGGCCTGAATTTGATTTTTTATAATTACAAATACATTGTAAAGGAAATTTACGAGTAGTGCAAAGTAGTTTATTAATCGAGGTATCCAACGAATCGCCAATCTTTCTTCTAACTTGGCTAGATGGCACTTGTGCCTACATTTCGTCCATGCACTACTAATCACTACCATGTCTCTGGCCAAAGATATTCGCGAAAGCAACTGTTGCACTTTTTCGGGTTTTGGTGCATAACTCGGACGGTATCCAACGGATCGCCAATCTTTGACCTGTGGTCGATAGATGGCACCAATGGCTACATTTTCTTCTTGAACGGCCATGCCCTCAGATGTCTGTGTCAGAAGTTATTCGAGGAACCAAGTTCCATACCCTGTTTGAGAAAATGTAAAATTTTCCTCATTTTTACACCAAGTTTTGCCTATAACTCGGACGGTATCCAACGGATCGCCAATCTTTGACCTGTGGTCGATAGATGGCACCAATGGCTACATTTTCTTCTGGGACGGCCATGCCCTCAGATGTCTGTGCCAGAAGTTATTCGAGAAACCATGTTCCATACCCTGTTTGAGAAAATGTAAAATTTTCCTCATTTTTCACCAATGTAGCAAAATTTATAAATGTGATATATTTTAATGGGAATTTGTTGCAATAAGTTTCTTTTCACTCAAATAATGCTTTAAATTAAAAAAAAATAAAAAATCAGAAAAAATTTTTAAAAAAATTTTCAACTCGAAAATTTCATAAGGGGTACCCCTTGCCATTTTTTTGAGAAATTTTGCAAAAAAATGAAATTGATTTATTTTAATGCCAATTGGTTGCAATGAGTTTCTTTTCACTCAAATAATGCTTGAAACAAAAAAAAAGAGTAAAATATAATAAAAAATTGAAAAATTAAAAAAAATTTGAAAATTTCATAAGACTCATTTTTGCACCAAATTTGCCTATAACTCGGTCGGTAACCAACGGATCGCCAATCTTTATCCTGTGGTCGATAGATGGCACCAATGGCTACATTTTCTTCTTGGACGGCCATGCCCTCAGGTCCTTATTTCAGACTTTATTTCAGCCCTTTTAGTTGGTATTTTATCGATATTTTGTTTAGTCTATGCTTTGTCGAGATGAAGTTTAAAGCACTTTGAATTAAACAATTTAAATAATAAAATAAAACTGTAATAAAGAAACCAATTTATTCTCCTTTGAATGAGCTAAAAGTACTTTAATTTTTTTTTGATATTATATACTAAAACACTACAAACCGTATCACCATGTCAACCACTGCCTAACGAATCCCCCCTCCTTTCCGTTCGGAACAGTTTTCGGATAAATTTATCCCATCAACCGTTACCGTGTAATTAGAATCATTTCGCACCAAAAGAAATCAGCAAGGGGAAGAAAAATTGACCAATCTGAAAGGTGGACCTGAACGCTGAAGGAAAAACTCCTTCCCATGCTCCAGGAGGCTCAGCATGTGGTGGAACACGGGAACAGGGAAGCTGGTTTGGGAAATTATATTGAATTAATGGCCGCTCATTAGCGTCACGCCAGAGTGTGCAGCAAACAGATTGGACGGTTGGAAGCGTGTTTGAAACAATCGATAAAGCCTGTACTTTTCCTCGGGGTGGAAAAGAACAAAATCGTCCGAAAGGAAAAACAATGCCCATAGCAACGTGTCCTACTAGGTGGAAGATTATAAGCTTTTTTCTCCCGGGGATGATTATCGGGTTTACATTAGGACGTTTTTGTTGGTTAGTTTTAGGATCGGGACAAAATTAGTCGAGTAAAACGTGCATTGCACGTGCACGATGATCACTTGTCTTATATGCGGCTAGTGAAATATAATTTATATTAATTTTATTACGAGTTTTTCTCAAAATTAAAAAAAAACTTTTTTTGCAGTAATATTTTACCCATGTTAGTTTTGCTTGATTCTCATATGAAACTAAAAAGAAAAATTGGAAAAGTTTTTCTCTTGCAATGCTCATCATCCCACACGTGGAAAAGTGTAGTCGCGGAACAGTTTTCCACTCGCTGGAGAAGAAAAGTGCAAAGGTTTTAATCTGTTTCTTACCTTATCATCCAAACCTTTTACGGAGAAATGCAAAGTTATTTTTTTATTCTCTTGCTTGGAAAAGTGAGAATCCAAAGGTAATACTAAAAGAAGATCGATAAGAACTTCCTTGTATCTGAGCAGAATTTTCCTTTACACGTTCAAGGTATTGCCTAAGCTCGCGAACTTGATTTGTTCGCACAGCAAGTGTGGCAAAAAGCAGGAGTGGCAAAAAAAGAAAATCAAACTTTTGGTTCTGTTTTGTTTCTGTTTTATAAACCCTCAAATGCCCTTTTCTTCTGAGTTATCTTCATTTTTCTGGAAAATCGGTACCTCTATCGGACACACACACAAACCTTTCTCGGAAATGAAGGTAATTGGACGGTGAGGAGATTTTCCAACACCACCCTGGCCAAAACGGTCCACGTGCCGAAGGAAATGGGAAAGTTCACAAATTATAATTCTCCGGGTTTTCTCCGGAAATGAAGGGGTTTACTTGAATGAGAACGGCTTGAAATTTTCGGTACGTTAGATGAATTTTCCTGAACGACGGATGGTTCTGTGGGAACTTTTTTTTCAACAGTTAAAAAGACCTTCGTTAAGAACATTTCGTAGGTACCTTTCCGAAATAAAATAAACATATTCGTAAGAATGTTCAACTTTCTTGCCTTAGGAAGCGGTTGCTAAATAAATCACCCATTTTGTACTTTATTGCCTATGAACAGTCCTACACAACGCTGGTGCAAATGTGTATCTCGTTCCACATCCTTAATTCCATTTCCTCGCAGCGATACTATTCACACGATTCATTTTATAGCACTTCAATCACAGATAGCGCTTCACAGAAATGCCACCACAATCATCATCTACTAAAAGCACTAATCCCCCGAAACGAACGAGAACAGTTCGCATGCGAGCTGATTGCTTCGTACATTGCGCAACCATCGCCGACGAAAGGAATGTATTCGTTAGCGCGTCAACGAGGGTGCGGGAGGGTGTGAAAGGGGCCCAAACCGGGGTTGAGGATGTTTTGCTCTTCGATCCGAAGATCTGAACTTCCGTTTCCCGCTTTGCGGCTGATGCTGGTGGTAAAGTGAAGGGAAGAAAAAAAAATAAAAAAAAGAAACACCAAAACGGAAAGATGGCCCCCGGGGGTCAAAGGGAAAGCTTCCGAAACAGGAGAAAATACTGAAGTAGTGGCTGAACATTCTCATTAAAACGATATCAAATAAGTCTCTAAAGTGTGTGTGTGTGAGGTTGGGAGTAGAAAGGACATTAGGTTTTCGCAGAGTTTCACATTTCACTGTCCCGTGCTACATGTGCCCGTGTGACGACCCCCCTCGGGCGATACAGAAAGAACGATACGGTCGCATGTAGAACCCATGTTTAACATGAATGCCTCCCTCACACATCGGTGTGAGTGTGTGGGTGTGTGAGTGTCCGTGTGAAATGTTTTCATACAATTACCCTACTCGATGGAGCCGCATGGTGGGTGGCCGTTTCCAACAGTTCGGAAATGATGGTACGGGTATCAGCGGGTGCTTTCTGCTGCTTCATTTAAAAAGGTGATGTATGGCGGATTGTTTGCAGATGTTCTTTACGGACTATTTGCGACCGGGAGTCCTTGTCATCGTTTATGCACACGTCCATAGCTGTAGCGTATTCTATCGTATAAGATGGATTGTAAATCAGAACGAACCTCCACATTTACAGCTGTTATAAAATTTGTCGTACATTCGGTGCAAGGCTGACGATACAGCTGAGGGAACTTAAAACTAAACAATTAATTCAAACGATTAACCACAACCTCGTTAACTTCAATGTTTCAAAGCTGCATCGTGTTCCGAATGGTCGATAAACGGTAATAATTTGAAGGTGAATGAATGCAGCTTCAAAGCGCTACAGCAAACCGCCTAAAAGTATGCAACCATCGTGCACGCTTGCTTTGATGCTTGATTGAAAAGTTACCGACATTCCAACGGTAAAGAATATGATGAATGAATCTTTTGTTGTTTCCGATGAATCTTTTATACAAATACAAAAGAGGAAACGTAGAGAAATCTGATTGTGGTATGAGAATATTCTTTTCTCTCTAGAATAATTAATATAAATCTTCTTTTATTTACCTTTCCTCATCGATGTTATATAGACAAGCTTTTGTAAATACTTGCGAATCGTGTTGTTTACGCACTCCCCCTACAGCTACCCCGTCCCTCTCTCTCTCTCTCTCGATTTACATGACCTTGCAACTTAATTTCAACTTCCAACCGTATGTAGCATCATCACCGGCAAAATAGTTGCAAACCGCACTCGAGCCTCATTTTTCCGAGCGCGTTCAATTGTGTCGGTGTGTGTGGGTTTACCAAACCAGCCAGCCAGCCAGTTCCGATGGGTTTTTCGGTGTTGCATCAGTTCAGTCATCCGAAAAAACAAAACCTGATTTCACCTGACACCTGTCATGATGGGGCCGCCTGGTCGCGGGGCACAAGGTGGAACGACGGTAAGGGTGGAACAACAAAAGCGGCAGCTTCGGAAAGCTTGAACCACTACCACGCACACTGCGATCGTTCGTTCGTCTGGTGCAAAACTCCACCACAGCAACCATGATCTGCATGTTCGAGTTTGCTCGCACTATCAACGCGGACGCGTACGCGAGACCTCGAGACGCGCGTCGACGGGGGTTCGGAACATTCGGCACCTGGTGGAGGTGTCAGTACAGGTGAAGCCGCCGTTTACGCACGACCAGCAGGGACTTTACCGACGCGATCGATTCGGAGCTTTGCGGAAAGGATGCCACAGTTCCGTGCGCGAACTCAACCGGGAATGGCGTGAGTTACGAGTTGCTGCGCTGTTTTTTTTGTGTAGAATCTCCAGATACCCGCGGTGCGGTAATACATCCTGGTTCAAGTTTAGTTTTATCTGTGATTTTTTTTTCGTTCTTTGATTGTCTATCACGAACGTGCAAGTGAAGTGAAATATCGTACAAAAAAGCAAAAATGGCGCCAAACAGTGCGCTCTGTGTGCTTACGTTGTGGAGTGTTAGTGTACTGATCCTGCTACTTAACCGGTGCGATAGGACTGATGCTAACTTCATTACCTACGTCGATGAATCTGGTGAAAACGTGCCGGAAGATTATGTCCTGGACACGCGCCATCGGCGCAAGAAGATTCGGCCGCAGGACTATAACGATGCACTCGATCGTTTGATTTCGCATGCGCTAAATCAGACAACACCTCGTACGGGAACCAACGAAACAAGCGCGGAAGATCTGTCCTCCAGCACGGCAGAGCAAAGCATCGCCTGTATAGGCAAACGGAAGGTGAGCAGAGCAGAAGCGTGCCGAATATTTTGTTTTTCTCGAGGTCTCACAACACGCCACGAAAAGATTGGAACCGGAATGACCTTGAACTGAAACGAAAGGTTGAGGCGGTCGTTAAAAAACGGCTTTTTTTGTTGAGTCGGTGAAAGGTTTGGAAACTGCCGCGGAATCTGGAACTAGACAGAAATGAGAGCTTACGTTACGCAACGGACAGACGATGGCTTTGTTTGGTGTTCAACGTGTCACGGCTCCGGCGCCGTTAGTGTCATCAATGTTTTTCGTTTTGAATCAAATTTTGGTGTTCCTGTGCTTTTCTCGGGTAACAATCGGCCACCGTTGTCGTTAGCCTTGGGCAGATGCCCATTTTCGGACAGGGGAACCAGTTGTACAAATGCAAACATTACACGCGTTGCCGTAATGGTGTGAGATGCAGTTAGCACTGTTAAGCACGAATCATCAGGATGACAGTCGACTGCTAATTGCATTGACCGGTTCTCTGCCTTCCAATAGGCGGCAAAAGGGGGCTTTTCCATGTTTTAATTTATTTTCTTTTTCTTTTTTTGCTCCCCCCACTGCAAAACACAAGTTGCAGCTTAAGTTGTGCGCTAATGAGCAGGATATGAAACCAAAACGAGGCATTAAGCGACGAAGTGCGGTTGAATAATTGTTTTAATCATACAGTGCGCGAAACTCTAAGAACTGTTCAAGCAGTTTCATGTATGAGGGTGTCAGCTGTCAACTGCTGTTGATCGGGACAGGGAGAGCTACTAAGAAAATCACAGCCTGCTTTATTACTCCCCAGCCATACTATTTCCTGTTGAATGTTCTTTTTTCTTAATGGCGTCGCGATCGCTATAAAAGGTACATTTGGAGGAGCAACTTTTATAGCATAGATGGTAAAGGCGTTTTGCGAATGCTAATTTTGATTGTTTATGACAGCTTTATCTTGTTACAAGGGGAGCTAGAAAGCTTTCCTTGCTCCGTTAAAAAGTCGTTGTAAAAAAAACTATTTTGTTTTAGATGCAGTTATAAATTCTACTGCATTATTCATTTCACTATGGGCACAACGCGCGGCTCGAGAAGATCAAAGACCTTGTATTTTTATTTCCCCTTTTGCGTGCATTACTACAAAGAATGAGGAAGTGTATGTACGTATGCGCAAAAAGCAATATCGATCGTTTTTCTCACTCGCTTCATACATTAAATGCGTTTTATCAGCTTCTAAAGCGCGTACATTATCACAGCGCTTGATTCGATCTAAACCGGGTGCGCTTGTGTTGCATAAATAAAACAAACACGCCAACCCAACCACCAAGTTCGAGGAGACAAGGTTAATCAAACCGAACCATGCAAGAACGGTGTTTTATTGCACCAACAACCAAAACCAAAAGAAGCCACTCCGCATCAGTTTGCGCAGGATTTGTTAACCGTTTTGTGTGGTTTTGACTGGTCGGGTTTTTTGTACAACGCGCGAAGGACTTTACTTTCTACTTTGCTTTTGGATGACCTTTACAAGATACCGTATTACACTGCAGCTCACACAACATGCAGTTTGCAGGTGTGAAGTGCATCGGCAATTTCCGCGGTAACGATGGACGCACAGATCGGTGCTTAATCGTGTGTGCTAACGTGTGGAATCATTTTTCTTCCACGATCAACACACCAAACTGCATCTCATTCTCGGGTTGGAAGAATTCTCGAACCCGCTTGTGGGGTTATGTTTGTCAGCCGTTTCATGCGACGTTTGTGAGGGAGGGATTTATACGGTTGGAAGATTTTTTTAAAGTTTCAAACAGGATTTGGAGAATAAAAGCATCCCAGTAAAGCAGGATCAACAGAATACGAAAATGGAATGCATCGAAGCAATATGATAATAAACAGGATGGGTGTTATTTTGTGGCAAAACTGGTCGCCCGAGGATCGACATCGTTTATAACTTGGGTGTCTGTATTATATGGAAGATTACTCGTGAGCGGTGGAGAATGTGCAGCTGATGAATGTAATTCTTTTGCGGTTGTGAAATATTTTCAAACATTACAAATTGTTGAGACCTTCAAATACTTACCTATGTTTTAGGTTGAATTCACGCGCAATCTCCCAATTTCCCAATCCTCCAAGTAGGATAAAGAACGGTTATGTTAATCTGTGCCCAATCCAATGTCTGTCTTTAGTAAAATTAGCATACTTAATGGTAGCGATCGCATTCTGAGGTATAGCGGAGATATTTTACTTAAAGTGATGCTTCTGCATACCAGTGACTGTTGCTTCAAAAGGTAAAATGAGCACAAACATTTAAGAGTAGGAGTCAGGATCAAGAAACCTGTTTAAGACACAGACACGAAAAGAAATGAAGATGAACTTGGGAAGAGAGAATGATTAATTATTGATGTATAGGGCTGGAAGCTCTTACTGTTTGTTACCTGTGTCGGATTGTTTATTTAAACCTTTTTTTAATTCTTTTTAAATTTCATTTAAATTTACGTAATCTTACTTCTTAAAATGTTATTTTCTTTTCAAAACTTGAATTATCGGAAATATCAAATAATCTTCAAAAAAGAAAAGGCAATCAGTTTTTAATCTTCAAAAGATTTTTATTACTTCCATCCATCTATAATCTCGAAGAATATACGTTCACGATAATAAATGATTATTTTGCAAAGCTGTGAGGTTACATAAAATTAAAATTTAAACATCGATAATAGTGACGTCTAATTTGTCTTGTCAATTTCCTCCCATTTCCCACCAGCCAATGGATATCGATTCACTGGACAGCCTGACGGTGCGCAAGTGTTGCCCGAAGGGCCAATCGTTCCACCGTCTAAGCATAACCACCTGCCACCCGATGGATGTGCACGATCACATAAGCCGCTTTACGTTGCTGGCCCGCCAGCTAGACTACTACGGTCCCGGGTGTCACGAGTACGGCAAATATCTACGCTACAATACGACGATCGACAAGACATGTGTGGGACAGAGGTAAGAGGGAGGGCGAGAGAGGGCGGGCGAGGAGGAGTATGGGGAGATTAAAATTCGAACCAGCCGGGTGTCTAATGTCGTGCCCATCCCCATCGGCAGGTTGATATTTAATGATCGCGGTACGCAGATGCTGTTGATCCAGAACGGTTCACTGCTGGTGACGCGCGGCGACGAGATCGAGTTCTACGATGATTTCTGTGTGGAGGAAACGGGCAACATGGTGCTGGCGGCACACATCTGCGATGCGGAGGGTGGCGACCATGCGGGCGATCTGTTCTCCGGGTGGTTGGGCACGGTGATGATTGTACTGGCGCTGGTCGCCTCGACCGTTACCGTGCTGGCGTACGCGTTCGATCGGACATTGCCACACCGGTACGGGCCACTGATTGCGACTCATGCCGGTTTGTTGGCGGGAGCTATTCTGCTGGAGCTGCTACTTGCAGCACTGCATGAAGGTAAGACGCAAACTGTATCCTTGAAGCTGTTTAGCTGCAGAATTGGTCAAAAGGTTATGGAAGGAAGAAGATCTTCGTGTGAATTAGATAGAGTTTGGAGATCAAATACTTGAGTCTCTTACTCATCCAAAAGAATTAAGGATTTTAATTCATAATGATGTTCGGAACACTATTTAAAACTTTAGCAAAGATTCAATCAAGATATTATAGTACAGAAGATTAGAGACCTCATTAGTGTCTTCAAGGAAAATGATCCAGAGTTCCAAATCATGATATACTACTAAAGATATTTTCCCATTTTCCACAGAGCACTACCGTCCCGTGGTCAACGTACTGGTTGAGATTTCCTACGCCATATTTGTGGTCTTCAGTGCGATGCTATTCTTTTCATCAGCTACCGGTACTACCAATATCAACTACCGTTTATTATTAGTGACCGTGTTCTTCGTCTCTTCCTGCTCACTCGTTGCCATGGCCCTGACGTTCTACTCCGAGCGTGTCCTGCTGATGACGGTCCTGGTGAGCTTACTGGTAGCGTTGATCATCAGTGCGGCCAACGTCTACACCTCCTTTGGACGGAACCATCTCGGGTTCAACAGTAGTGACAATCCGTTCGAGATGATTAACGAGGGTAGCACGGCTAAGCGTATGGATCAACGGAAGGAACTGTAAGTAGCGAAGCTTCAATCTAAAAAAGTTTCGATATTACAACGCTCCCCCTTTCTTCAACCTCGTTTGCAGCACAATTGTTTCCACATTCGCTTGTGCAACACAGATCATCGTGTGGATACCGTACTCGATGGGCAAATACTCACTGCTATCCGTGCTAGCCTGGAACACGATCATCATCTTCGTCGTCTTTGTCGGCCTGAGGCGTCGTTCGATCGGTCTCTGCAATGTTGGCCAACGGGTAAAGTTGCAGCGGACGGGACAGGTGCCCATTAGCACACCGTACGCCGATCACCAGATGCCTCGCGATACCCAGACCGTTCTGCCACCGGACGAGGACGTAGAGGTGGAGAACGAGCTGCGCGTGGTGTAGGTATAGTTGACTTCTTCGCGATCACTACAGAAGAGATTGATAGTAGACTGTAAATAAACGCAACGTGTCGTTTAGGTAGCGGAATTGTAGTTGTTCAACGGAATAATTTAAGCTTCAAGCGAATTAGCACACAATCATACCTTCCCAACACACCCCACGAGAAAAAGGAAAAACAAAACATTAGTCACCGTGCGATCGCCACGGATCGCCGAACCGTCGAGCTGGTCGCCGTCGAAGATCCGAGAGAGGGTTTTTGGGGGTTTTTTGTACGTAAGAAAACGGCAAAACAAATAAAACAAACAAAAACTGAAACCTCGAAGATACATAACATTTCTTATCCGATGCGGTTTGCGAGCAAACCGGTTTGAGTTCTTCACGGTATATCAAGATCCCCCCTACCTTTCGGCCAAGATGATACCCCAAAAGTTGGTGACTCCCGTCGGTGGCTAGCCGGAATGATGGCCTTGATTTCGTGGTGTTTTGGAACTGCAGCTGAACCACAAAACCATTTCTGTTGAACGACAAATCGACCAGACTCGAACGACAATCGAGCAAAGAAAATGAAGCTGGACGCTTTTCTCGGTTGAGTTGTTGTACTTTTATTGAGCAAGCGGGAGCGAAATGTCATCGAGGACATTATACTGGATTGAACGTTTTTTTCTCGAGATGGTTATAAAAGCAGTTAAAGAAATTACTACGATACAAAAACTTGGTCTTGAGTGTACCTTTAAAGATATAAAAAAACACACACACACCTCTTTCACTAGAAATAATGAAGGTTCTTTTTAATTGCAGCCGTGCACTGACAAGTGAATGGTACGAATAAAGTGATTTATGGGATGAATGGCCAAAAATACTTTTTGTGTCACGATCTCGATAAAACACAAAATAGCAGATTCATTTACACAACAAAAACGAATACCTTGAATAAAAAACATTAAACTACAATACACCCTCCTGCAGGGAACTCGAAAACCGGCTTGAGGGATGTGGATGTCCATGTGGATTTTCCACAAAGACAACAAGCGCAACAGCAACATTTCTTCGTTCTCGCCTGTCCTCGTTTTCTGCAAGCGAAGGGAGAGAAAAAAAATAAAAAGGCCCTCTCACTATTTACGGCATTTTTCTCATGATTCATCGTGTCGCGTACTTCCCGATCGTACCAAGCACTGTGGAGTAAAAACAAAGCTTAAAAGACCGGTCGTTTGTGGTTGGGGGATTTCATCGAAAGGAGGATTTTCCAAGGGGGAGTACAAATACATAACCAGTGGCGGCCATACATCTCACTTAATTAATGAATTTACACAAAGTAGCGTTAAAGTTGGATGTACTTCCAGAAAACGTAGTACAAAACTATGTGCCCCTAAATGTAGGCAATTCGCAATTAAAATTGATATGCTCACTTAAGAAAAATGTATTGTTTATAGTAATTATCTAAACAAAATTCTGCTACATACGAAAAGATAAACATTGTAATTCAATCCTTAAAATTCTACTTTCAACTTCAACATCACCATCTATTTCCTTTGCGTGTAACCGTATGAGCGAAAGACTTATACCGCGCGTTTCGCTTCGTCAAGATCAAAAGAAAACGAAACACCGTAAAAAGGGGCACTTATTTATGCGTGCCACGCTTTCCAACGCAAAGCACGGCAAGCTTCCGTACCGCCCGGGCGTCCATCCGGCAGCCCGGATTGTTTCCCTTGTTTTGGAACGCGGTATAAAAGAAACCCTACGGAGAGATAGAGAGAAACAAAAACTCACCGGAAATGGATGCACGCACCACGCGGTAGGAAGTGAGCGGTTACCGATGGCCGCACCCGTGGATAGAATATTATTGTTTAGCGTTTGCTGTACAAATAAAGACGCAAAACTTTGGTGAAAAGAATTGTCTTCCAACAGAAGCATAGCGAAGGGCATTCGGAACCGTTCAGTACAGCTTAACGTGTGCACTTGAGTGTTTTTGTGACAAGGAGCCACTCGTAGAAATAACTCGTTCGATTAGATAAATCTCTTATCCTTATCGGTAACGCACGTTGGCAAACGGTGCGAATCGGTTCGGGGAGTTTAATCAAATCGCGCTTGAAAACCGCCCTTGCGCGCAGATACGTTGTGTGCGGTTTGTTCAGTCGGTCGCAAAAAAGGGGTTGAACCAGTTCCAAAACTATCTCACCGCAGTCGGTGGTGCTCTCGCGAACCCCCGTTTGTTTGTTGTGTATCGATCGACCATAGATCGGATATCGAATTCCCGCGGTGTCACAATGCGATATTGTGGCAATTTTGTGTTCGTTGGTCGTAAAGAGTGCTTGATAAAAGAGAGATAAAGTGAGAGAAAAAAAGAGAGAGAGGAAGAGAGGGAGAGAACAGAGAATCGAGAGTGTTTGTGGAAACAAGTTCAACTTGAAACGGTGTCTGCTGTCCGTCTTTTTGGGTGGCTAAAGCAAGCAAGATTAAACGGCATTTGCTATGGAGGAGAATACATCGGCGCAGAGCACATTTTGAGAGCGTCCATTTGTCCGCATACATCAGATCCAGCTAGCTTGAAGCAGGGAGCAGATTCCTCTTAGCAGCTAAGTGAGCCGTTCCAGCAAGTGACATTCCAGTGTGCGTGCGTACGGTACTGGCAATGAAGAACACCCACCTTATCTCCAAGCAAGACTCGGTTTGACAGTTTATGAGCGGAAAATTGCACTCGCCGTTTGTGTTTCGTGCGAGCTAGGGCGCCAACACCCTGCCAAGGCAGGTCAGAATATGCGTAATCGTAATTGAAAATGTGATTAAAGGTGATTCATCACGTGTACCGTTGCAAAAAAACGGCCTGTTAACGTGTTTGTGCCAAGGGGAAAAAGGGCCATTGTGCCGGGTTATGTAAGGTACGGCACACGGTGACAGAAGAGCTCGCGGGCTGTACGTTCGTCACCTGGTCTCGTTGTCTCCCGTTTGAGTCACTCGGCGTGCTGTGTGTTTGTGGCTGCAGAAGATATCTCAAGAGACGTCCTTGATCGTGCCGTTTACCAGTGTCAGAGTTGAGTTCTTTCAGACCGTTGCAAGTGTGTGTGTTGGTGTACGGCCGCGGATCCGGCACGGAACAGCTGTTCGGTGACACGTGTGAGGGTGCTAGCCCTAGTACGATCGGTTACCGGTTTGTGTGTGTGTGTAGTGATTTCATCAACCTCACACGCATAACACACGCTGTTTGTGTGTTGTGTCGGGTAGCTCGGGGTAGCTTTTGGCTGCCACCGGTGAAACGGGCTAGTTCGGTCGTGTGCAACAGTGTCGTAGGTAATGATGGTTCGTTCCGCCACGCGGACATTGGTCCGACATTGTGTGCTGTTATTGGTGGTACTGGTGGCGCTTGATAGAAGTGTGGGCACGATAGATAACGCTACCGGTGCGGTACGCGAGAATTCCCTTCCGAATGAAGTGCCCGCCGTAGTAAGCGCCCAATCGCACGTAGTACCTGAAGCTACCGTCAATACTGCAACGACGATTGCAACAGACACGATCACCACTACCATCGTCAGCTCGACGGAAGTAGCTACAGCAACGACGTCATCGATCGCCGCTAGCAATGAGGCCACGCGGACCGTGACGACATCCACAGCGTTGCCGACGACTTCAGTGCCAGTAACAGAGGTCAGCTCGATTGAGCCGATTCATCAGCAACAATCCACCTCATCGGCATCCGATGAGTTTCCACCAGATTGTTCGGAATTTAGCGTAAGTATTTCTTGTTACATTCCATTACGATGACATCGAACAAACGCAACAGACGATAAGCAATCTCGCGTGGTAGATACGGCTGTCGAGTTCATGATAACAGAACCACGGAGAATGGTTACCTCATCGAATATTAACAACAAGGTATGGATACGTGGTCATGATTTGCGAACCATCTCTAATTGACGCTTAACGAACCACACACGACCATTCCGGTGCGATTCGTAATGCCGCATTCTTCCTACGCACAGCTGAAGGTGTCCGAAGAAGCGCCCGGAATGTACCGTCATTGGAAATTCAACATGCAATGTGTGTCTGTCAATAATCATTGTACAATTTTGTAGGATATTAGTGTGGTAAAAGAAATTGTATAAAGTACACAACCAGAACCGGATGGAAGCTATTTTGTCTGTCTAGACAACATTTTACATTACGCTTCTTGTGGATGTGGATGAGAAATAACGTTTACATTCCTGTGTGCCGTGTTCGGGATGCTTAATGACGTCGCAGTTTCAGACGCCAAGTATCGTTAGCTTTTATGACATTGTTGATCGAGACCTGCGGGGTGATCACAGAGCAAAACAGTGATTCAATAATGATCGTTCTAGATACGATCTTGTGAATGTATGGCATGAGTTCCCGTGTTGCTTCCATCATTGGCCGGAACAAATAGAACTGGTTGTTTTACCTTCAAATGTGTCATGCATGCTACGGTAAACAATAAACATAATTATGTGGTAGATAAACAGCATAATACTGATTAGCAACAACTGATAAACTTAGATAGGAAAACGGGTTGAGTTGTCGTTCAGAATTAGAAGAATTTTTTGGTGTATTTTTTTTTTGAATACATTTAAATTATAAGGGAAATAACGTGGCAATAGTGTCAACAGTGCTTATGTAAAGTCTGATGGCTCATTTAAATTCTGTAGTTAATCCAAATGGATTAATAATTTTAGACGAACCTCAAGAATACTATCAAAATATTATCTTTGGCCGCAAGTATACTCGTGATTCGTTCGCAGAAGTTATTCAAATACAACAAACATTGACATTGTATCAAACATTGACAAACATCTTGACATTGTCACTAAATATAGTAATCCGAGGCGGATACTAGAGATCTCTGGCCAACACATTAGACAGATGGGTTTAAGAGTTAACAAGTCAATCATCTATCTATTTGTCGAACTAAACTATCGTAATACTTAAGAGAAATTCAAAACTCCGGTGATCTTCAATTACTGATTTAAATTCTCGGTAAAACTCTTAGACACTAGGACGGAATTCGACAAAAGAATATTTGTAGATCGTTAAATCGCGTTTGCTAATACTTCGTCTCCTAAACTTTACCTTCAGGCTTCGCCCGTCCAGCTGATGTACAGTGAAAAGGCACGCATACGCAAATGTTGCCCACCGGGACAGATGATACAACCGCGCAACAGCTTCCAGTACGAGTGTGTCCCGGGCAGCCAGGAGCTAAAGATCGAAACCATCGAGGCACAGTTTTACGGCAACAGCGAATGCGTTGAGGTGACCGGTGAGCAGGTTGTGCTGCCGGTAGAATCGCAAGATCTCTGCAAAAGCGACCCGAAAGCGTTGATGTACAGTGCGGACCAGGGTGATGAGCTGTTTGTGCTACAGAATGGATCACTGTTGGTGCTGGAGATGGGATCACTCGTGTCGGTCTTTGACAGTTACTGTGTGGAAATGACGAACGATGCGATGCTGTTGGCGAAAGTGTGTGAACATGTGGCAATCGAACGGCTCGGTGTAGTGGAGTTCTTCATGCTGTTCGGTTCAGTCCTCTCGGTGCTAGCATTGCTGTTTACTGCACTGTGCTATTCGTTCGTCCCAAAGCTGAAAGATACCTTCGGATATCTTATCGCGGCCCACGCTGGTACGTTCGCTATCGGGACGATTTTATTCGGGCTTGCCCGGTGTGGTGGTCGCTGTATCAATCCGGCCAATGTTGGTAGGTATGGGAAGGTGGGCGAAATGTTGAGCATGTATATTTTTATTCATTGTCCATAAATGTTTACTCTTCCTTCAGAATTGACCGAAATCTTCTCGAACGCGTTGCTTGGTAGCTCCATTTTTGCATTCTTTCTCATGAACGTGTACAACGCAATGTATGTGGCGTACTACATACCGAATGGGCTCGAGTACGAGAACAAAAACAAGCGGGACATGTATGCATTTCTGGCGGTGCTGTACTGTATCACCCTAATACCGTTGGTGCTATTTCCCAAGGGTACGTTCGCGTAGTTTCTTCGCAGTACTGCTGCATGGATGTCCAGGGTGTTAATGGCAATTCTTCATCATTCGCAGGTGGTCTTGTTTGTATCGTGTTTCTATACCATGGAGCAATCGTAGTCTCGCACATCCTTTCGTGGCACTATGCGAGAAGACTCGCCTCGGGCATATATCTCCAAATAAGCGGCCAAACGAAGATTAATTCAACTCGGCTGAATGACATAAATGGACAGTACGTTGCCAAATCGCCAATTACATTACCCGCATAGGTGTGCTCTGTTTGCATAACAATCGCACTGATAACGTTTCGTTTTAGGCGGTGGCTCTGTCTGGTGGAGACAATATTTGCACTCGTAGCATGGATCGTCTTGGCAGGGTTAATACTGTTCAACATTATGACCGGTTCGGCACGTATCGTTGCCGTGTACTGCATCGTACTGCAAGGTCTCCTTATCGGGGGGCTGTTTGTGGCCGGCCAGCAGCGATGGATCATACTGCGGGAATGCTGGAGCTACTCGGGTTCGGTCGATTTGCGTGCGGTAGAGAACGGTGTGGAAATGAAAACGTTCGCCAAATCGAAGGTGATGCTGGAGGAACCGGAGGATGCAACCAATACGTAGATCGGGGTGTGGACGTATCCGTCACAAAACAGCCATAATATGTACTACACTATCTGTGATCGTTCTGTCCCGTTCCATTCCGAAACCGTGGCGTGACACAACTCGTGCGAAGATTTGGAATTCGAATAATAAGTTACCCAAAAGCTGGACTGGTCGCATTAGCAGGAAATACTCCTCTACCCTGTACGTACATGACGACTAAGCTTGAGTATTGCATGTACTGTGTGCCAAAAATGAAAAGCATTATGAAACATTTATAAACCATAGAAGTGAATGCTACTCACCGAACGTTCAATGTGAAGAAGCAGATATTGCTTTTTTGAATGACAGCAGTATTGCAGTCTTTAGATAGTAAGATAATAGAATAAGTATGCAATAAACCAGATTCGCAATTAGTATTCGAGATCCTGCACGTGTGTTTATCACTACTTATGGTTGAGAACAAAAAAAACCTAAACAAACCAATTTCACGCATTATGTAGCACCTTTTGAGAAACGTATCTAATCAACGATAAGAGCTTTGATCTGGTTTGGGGCTGTTGCTCTGTTCTTGTGTTTTTTGTTCACACAAAGTATACAACTATAAAGTGATATAATTAGCACTGATAATTAAATGTATAATTAGTATAATTAGGGTAATGTCGTTGGCATCCGTTTGTCAAATGTAAAGATAAAAATAGTATCACTTACGATTAAGCTGATGTCATCAGTGGATAAGAAACCTTATCAATGGGTTTGTTTTTTTAAACTAAATTGGTATAAGACAACTAAGGCCAAACAGTTCAGCGTGTCTAAATAAAAAAACTCAGCTCAACTTCAAGTTATTACTTAATTGTAGAATAGACATAAACGTGTCCTGTTCTAATGAACATCGCAACTGGTGCAGCATTGTTGTCTCTCCGTTCTTTTGTCCGATATCACAATCGTTGCTTACACCCTACAGCCCAAAGAATGCGATATATTGATGGCAGATCTGCTCATTCTCAGTCCCAGCCCCAGACGCTTCAACCTTGCCGACATCCCACGTCTAATTGCTTATCTGAGATCATGCGCGACCGAACGCGCCGTTTTGTATGCACTTGAGAAAACCCGATCGGTCGTATTCACGTGTGTGTAGTTGTCTCGGGGTAAGAGTATGTAACGAAGCGCGCGCCCGACAGTACCAGTTCGTAATAAAATCTGCGTGGTCATACAGCATCGTGCAGAGAAGTCACAAGATTGGATTTTCACCGACGCCGTAACCCCCAAAAACAAACTCACTTCCGGGCAAATTTGAAACTTGTGCGAGTTGCGTGCGTATGTGTGTGTGTTTTCCGGACTGCTGGAATCACCGGGCCTAAGTGCCCGATGAGCGTTATCTATCGACCTGAAGTTCTGATAACGCAATGTTCGTATTGTAGGTTCGCGAGCCGAATATGGACAGATAAGTGTACAGGTGTCGGCGTTGATGGAGAAACGTCACATACCTTTTTATATGAGGTCTAGTGCCTTTCAACGACGTTCAACGACGATCAGTTCGCACACGTTGGTGATCGGTTTTGGACGTTTGGTATGACCGTGCGCTCCTCGTTTGCCGCTAGAGCTAATGGCACCCTGAACATATACACCCCAGGAAGGTGACAACTTGTGCGAGTATTTTCGTACATGCCGGAAACACTGTGTCGTTATTCGTGATATGTGGCTGATTCATAGGCAAATTCTGTGAAATTGTAATTTCTTCACAGACCAGACTAATCTGGTTGGCTTCCTGAAATTGTGTCTCGATTTCATAACTTTATTGTGGCCGGTTGACCCACGATATCTTGCCCAGGAACGGTGTGCTTACGGTGCGTGTGTACGGATTTCTTATCAGTGTGCATCGATAGCGACAGGCTGGGCAATGTTTATCCGTAGAACGTAAACCTATCGTGCCGGTTCCCATTGATAGCAGCATAAAATCGGTACAGTTTGGTTTCTCGTGCGGCCTTTCACATTAGTCGTTCATCGGCCGAAGTGTGCAGTGTGTTTGCATTCCTGAACTGGGAAGTGGTCGCAGCTATTCGCAAGTCAAGTGTCTTAAGAAACGCCGGTTCGATGGGCCGCTCGAGAAGTATACCGCAGTCGGTGTGGTTGGTATTGACCGTGTGTGGTGTGATGTTAACCGTGGCAAGTGCCCTCGACGGCAGTGGACAAGGTGAGTCCACGTACGAAGAATACGATGACGAGAGCCCGTACCAGGGCGGCTATCGGGCGGAAGACTTTGACAGCCTGGAAGACTTTGCCGTCCACGAGGATGTGCTCGATCCGATCACTGACGATGACATTTCTTACTCAGGATACGATTACGAGGAACCGCTGGACGACAATGGTGCGTCGTCTGTGAGTTCCGTAGTGACCGCACCCTCGACCGAATCCATACTGCTTCAACATGCGGCACTCGGGAATGAAACGATTAGTGAAACGAAAGCAAAGCAATCCACCTTGGTGGAGGATGGGCAGAGTACGCCACACCCCGGTGACAGCGTAACGGGGATGGTCGATCCAACGTCCACAACCTCAGCTCCGGAAGATGACAAAAGTTGCCGGGGTCGACAGGTAGGTGACAAATATCGCGTGTATTACGTCATGCTTGTCTCATCATTCACGTATGGAAATTAGCAAAAAAAAACGATAGCGCAAAACATACAGAAGAGTGAAGAGTTCGAACTTGGCCGTCTGTACTATACAGAACCAACCTGTCTATGCACTATGTATGTACATTGTGCGTGCGAAATGATACCAAGGCTCTAGGACAATATCGTAAAGAGTGGCATTATCGCAATGTTCCGGTGATAAGAAAAGGATTATTAGGATTTGGTGGCCTTTTGTTTTGTAGCTGGCGGCACATGAGATAATAAAATTATCCGGATCTTTGCCACCCAACGCAAGAAACTATTATTAGAACTTTTATATATAGAAACTATTATATAGAAACTATAGAAACTATTATCCGGTGAAGTGGTTTTTTGGCAAGTTTGGCAAGCCAGCTAAACCGGACATAACCGAGAATGTCGTTACGCATAGCACAATGTTTCAAAATGCCTCATCACTCTGCTGAAGTCGACTCTGGTGAAGTCTAAAGAGCATGCCGAAATTGGCTAAATATGGTAAAAAAACCGAGATATGAAAAAAGATAAAACAATAACACGAGCAAAAAAAATTGCGAAAGATTATACTTTGTTGCTGGTGGAACAGTTGTTATACATACTTTCCTTCATACTTTGTTGCTATCTGATAGAAACCTGACCTCGGACCATGAGCATAGCATGAGATAAGCGATTAACCAAACACTCAAAATACTGTTATTTCTTAAATTTGTTCAATTTGAGCTATATTTATCGTTTTTATCAATACGATTCGTTATCGACAGATGGTCCAACATTTTCTATAAGCTAATGACTATTACAGAACGATTTCTATACGAAATACTAGGTATAAACCCGCCACTGCGAGTAGGGACCAATCTCTTATGAAGTACTCATATTTTTCCAGGACATTCAGTAATTGCCAGTTCCGAAGTAAAGATATCAGGGATTGTTGTTAACATCTTGCAAGCTAACGGCGGTTCACTTCTTCCAGAAATTACCAACACAGCCGACGTTTCTTAGCCACGATGCCAGCGTTATCAGAAAGTGCTGTCCACGTGGTGAGAGTCTAGAACGTGAACATTTCAAGTACGTGTCCTGTCAGCCTGATGCACGCAGCACGATTCTACCCCAAGCGATAATGGCCCAATTTTATCAAGATTGCATCGAAGACCTAGAGGAGGACATACATCTGGATGTGCGGGTCGGCGATCCATGTTCTACTGAGCCCGGTTTGGTGTCGTTCGGTGAGCGTACGAACGATACGTTGTACATCATCCAGAATGGTTCGCTGCTGGTAATTTATGGCATTAACGGTTACGATGTGTACGATACGTACTGCCTGGATTACGATCGCGTCTACGGTACGCTGGTCGGATACGTGTGCGCATCGCAGGTGCATGTGACGGCTGACCTTGTAAAGGGCCAGCTATTTCTGCTCGCCATGTGTCTAATCGTTGCCGTACCGGTGTTGATCATTACCGCAGTGCTGTATACCATCATACCGAATCTGCACGATCTGCACGGTCGAGCGTTGGCGCTGAACTGCGTTAACTTTGCGGTAGCTCTGCTGCTCGAATGCTTCTTCCAGTATCGTAACCGCGGGAAGCGAATGCTGCTGGATGACATGGTGCTCGAGAATTATGCAGAATATTTCATACTGGCCACATTCTTCTGGCTGCTGGTGAACTGTGCGAATAATTGCTTTCATGCCTGGTAAGAACGTAGCAAATGGTCGCGTATGGTCCGTTGAACAACTTGGGACATATTTCGTTGCAGGTATTATGTGCCGGCGGGGAAGAAATTCAACATGCGAGAAGAAAACCAACGATTCGCGGTATATGCACTGTTTGCGCAACTTATCCCATTGTGCATCATCCTGAGCTACTCTAAAACATCCACAGGTAAGAGCGTTCTACGGTGAACATATCATGCTAAGGCAATAGATGATTTTATTGTAATATCTCTAATCGTGCTTTCCCCAGGAATGCCAGCCATTAAGCACTATCTGTTCATACCGATCGGTGTGACGTTGAGTTTGGGTTTAATTTGTATCGTGGCAACATCAGTTAGAGTGGGGCGGTTAAAGGAGAGCTACTACGTCTGCCTTGACATACAGAATCGTTTAAAAGAGGCAGGGCGTACAGATGAAGTGGCCGACTTTGAGCCCATTTCCAAGCGCAAAGTGGACAAAGTTATCTACATGTAAGCGCATCAGGAAGTTTGCTTCGGACGCATACTGCAGTCGAGTGGCATAAGTCGTTTAATGAGGTTTTGTTTCGCTCACAGGTCGAAATATACGGTACCACTATTTGTCGTGATGGGCACCACCTGGACGGTGATGGCAGTGACGTACTACGAAACATACGAGCTGCCAATCTTCTACGACATTCTGTTCGGCTGTCAGGGTATACTGATGTTCGTCATCTTCGTCTGCATGCCACGCCCGTTGAAAACGATTAAAGAATGGTCCGTTAGCAAAAGGTATTGCATGTGGATGTGGGAAACGGTCCCTGTGGCTGAGCCGAAGATAGAGGAGCAGGCACCGATCATGCGACGATTCGCACCTGTTCAGATGGCTGCAGGGGCTGTGCCAATTCATACGGAAGTAAACGTTACCGATATCCCTGCGGCGGAGACAAAACGTGTTAAACGCAGCAAAAATCCTTTCACCTACCTGTAAAAACTATAATGAACGTGTTTTTGTGATGTTTGTTTTCGGTTCGGTTTTTATCATTACGGTTTTTTTTGACGACACATTGCAAACACATATCGTTGGTTGAAGTATTAATTACAGCAAAATGCTGATGGCGCTGTAATGTCGAAATACATGACTATTAGGTTAAGGAAGCCATAAGCTCATACGAGGTTAGGCCCATGTGCCGGTGAAAAGAGAAGCTATAGGAATAGTACTTGGAACGAATTGAATCCAATAGGTTAGAATAGCATACTACTACTACCTACTTTCTGTTTTCGAAAATGAAATAATTCATTTAACTTTTATTTATAATTCGTTAATACGAGGGTTAACGTGTACGTTCGTCTATCGTGTGTTTATGTTTCGGCTTTACAAGATCACCAAAAACAAGAAATTAACAATGTAAACTTTATGATGCTACTTGTCTAGTATTCACTTGAAAATTGGCATTAATGGCTCTAGTACTCGCTTACTATTAATGCTAAATATTGCCCGGCGACGCAAAGATGGTGTCGTTAAGGTTTTTTTTTTATTTTATTTCAGTAAGTTTTTTATAACTATATATTTTCTGCAAGCAACACAGGCTAGTCCATGATCATGTACACGCTAACGTTTGGGCTCTGTTGTCTGAGTGTGCACCAGGGGTTTATAAGCAATCGTAAATGTACAACAAATAAAAACAAATGTACAAAAAAACAAACCATTCGAACAAGCTAAACTGTAACTATACAAAGTTTCGTACAACAATAGAACCTACTCACTTAAAAATGGAATCTACGCGTGAAGTTGTTGATTGGACAATCGTTTTCTTCCTATATCTTGGCCCAGGAGATACTTATAGATTTGGAACGTTATCAAAACACTTCACGGTTTGATTGTGAACATAAAATAACAAAAAAAAAAACAGCAATCGTTTTTCGTAGGCAGAACGAAGACGTCCGCGATTAGTGTTGCAATGGTATGTAGCTGCTGTGCTGTGCTGATTTTGGTACAATTATCCTAGCTAAGCTAATGTGATAAGGCCTCACCTAATGCAGTGTCTGTTCGCGTTCATTATCATCCCCCACTAGCAGTCTACCGAACGGTTTATCTGAACAAGGCAGCAAAATCTTCTAAATTGCTTCTTTAAAAGTGATTTTTGTTTGCATAGCTGTATCACTAGCAGGTGTGTCTAAGAAATGTATCACGCTCTGGATTTGATTGGAAGAAAGGAGTTTTGTTTTTTTTTTTGTTGCTACTGTCAAGATCATACGGGTCTCGTTTCTTTTTCGGACACGCGATCCGAATGCAAATGTAAAAAAGGGATTTCTTACTGCTTCTCCTGTAGCGTTTTAGTGGTCCTAATCATAGTTGAAGAAGAAATCTGTAGGAAATAGAGTGACTGTTTCCTAGTGAACCAGTACCGTAACCTAGTACCGTTTGCGCCGCGATCAATCAATTTCGTCGAACGACGGAGACGGGCATCGCTTTTCTACCGCAAACGAGCTGCTGATACCGACCAACCCGGTAACTCCCCGTGTACCGGTGCTCTGGAAGTACAGCAGCTGGTAGCGCGAATCTAGCGGCAAACTAACATTTTCCGAGAACGTTAGCGTTACGGTGCGGGTATTTTGCAGATGCTGAAGCTGTTGCTCGTTCAGTTGATGCTGCTTATCCTTGTACGTTTCGGTATACTCGTACGCCAGGTACTCGCTCAGACTAGTAAAGTTTTCCTACGAGAGAAAGATATTGTTAACTTAAAAACAGTGTCACGTTTGCAATATCTAGTATCCGCTAACTTACCCGATAGATACCGATCCAGTCGGCATTACCCTCGTCGAATCCGTTCGGTATGACGTACTCAATAGTGTTCGGTTCCCCGACCAACCATAGCTCGATCGGTTTGAAGCTAATCGTACGCTCGGTCGTATCCTCGTACACCTGTCCATAGTCAATTAGATCCGTAACAAGATCATCGAAAGAATGCACATCGGTATTATTAGCCATGGCAAGCTTGTAGCTAAGCCGATTGTTATGCTGATTCCGGAAGTGTTCCACATTGTACTGAGATTTTCGATTCACCTGTGTGCGCGCGCGCGCATAAGCGTTCGAGCGTTCGTGTGCATGGTTGTATGTATTTTCACGTTTTCCCGTGCCCGTAGATTACACGATAAGAAGCGGACAGGCAGGAAAGTTACAATTTCCCCCCGGGCACAATGTATGGCACGCGGATGAAGAAGGCGAGTTCAGGCAGGCAGTGACACGACGATGCAATTACATCGCATACCGACGAGATACCAGCAAATGCAGTTAGTTTCGTAAATGTGCAGTTTGGTGCGATGCAGTGCGGTGCAATGCGGCGAACACAATACCAAAATTATGCGCATTCACACACAAAACGGTGTTGTGTTGTGCGTGTTGGTTATAAGGTTGCGATGAGAAGCAAAAACGAAAGAGAGAGAGAGATAAAGAAAGAAATATGGAACATTTACCAAATAAATGGATAAGAAAGAAAAGAAAGCAAACGGAAAAGCGTCAAGCAATTAGTGTAAGCAGTTGGGTAAAGAATAAGAAATGCTAAAAAATTAATAATAAACGATTTCCATTAAACAATAAATAAAGACAGATCATATGATAGGTTAGTAATGTGTTATAAAGCAGAATATGTTACATTAAAATGAAACTAGTAGTTCTCCTCTTAAATAATATCTAATGTGTTAAACGTACTTTAAAGGTAAATGATGCATATTAAATTAGTATTACTAAACGCTATACTACTGGTAAAACTATGGCAATGGTTCTCGTTCATCAATCTTACTGATTGCGTTAGATTAATATACTTATTTACTTCGAAGCAAAGTTTAGTGCAAATAAAGCGATCGTAGCTATCAGTTCAAATCATGCAGCGTGGTTCATTTTTGCTTATCGTGTACACTACACGACACGAACTCACCCTAGCTTCCCTAGATGTGTCCGCCATTTTGGCACTGTGCAGCGCCGCAGGACGTCGCTTCTTGCGGCGTATCGTCTTAAGCTTCCGGCTAGCCGTGGTAGCGTAAAGATTGCCGTTTTCGTCTCGGCTAGGCTCAAGCGAACACTGCACTAGTGCCCGGGGGTTAATGTCGATTTAATTGCATGACACGAGGCGCGACAACGGAACAGTTGAGAGTTTGAGAGGCAGAAGGAGCGAGCGAGCGCGTGACGTAGTTGAACCAATGCAGATGGAATACACCAGATGTTAGAAGGTGCGAAACACAAACGAAGGACCAAAAGACACACATAAAAATACGAAGGTGAGGGAACAAACACAGTTTGATTAGATTTTTCCTGCTAGCACTGTTTGGGCTTATTAGTTTCTCGTTTGGGAATGAGAGGAAAATGGAATTTCCATGCCATTCTGGTTCACTGATGTTTCGATACAACTGTACATTGTATTCGATACAATGTTTACAAAAACACACATGTAGAAAACACATCGAAAAGCTCACACACAGGAATGGGTATGGTGGTCCAGCAAATAGGACCACTCGTTTGTACAATGAAAAACACATCCGGAAGATGGTGAGCTTTGGCAGTGGAATCAGTATCCGAAGACGTACCTTTAATGTGAATTCACTCGTAACCGGTTTGTGATCGCTAATATTGTAACTTGGATGACTTTTGTATGATGTTTGTTCCACCGTGAGGCGCACGTTGCGGTAATTGTTTTCGTTCACCGCGTACAATATCCGATCGGTCCATGCCGGTCTTCGTCTAAAAAAGGAAAGAAAAGAGGGTAGAGTTTGTATTTTCCATTTCGAAGTATTTGATAGATCATCATGCGCGAGAACGTACTTCATATCATAATCGTTGCTACCGTGCTCGAACTTGAACGTTGGTGGAAACTGTGGCAATCGTTCCTGCAGCTGACTAAACGCACGGCCCTCGCGTCTTACTAGCAGCAGCTGGTCCTTTTCGATTAGCTGCTTCAGCTCGTCCCGTGCAACCATGGCACGGATCTCATCAGCGGATGTCGTCGCTTCACCCGTTAGACGGAAGTTAAGATCGCCGAACCAAAATACGTAGCTGAAAAACAGTATCGCGAAAGAACAAATGAATATCGGACGTGCAATTCCCTCCTTGTACCGCATCCAAATCAGTTCCATACTCATGATCGAAAATGGTTTCCTTTGCTTTGACGTGAAACTTTTGCTCCTGTACGATCCGTTCGTAGTCATTGATGCGTTCCTCCAGCATGTGATCGTGTGCGGCCAGATGTGCGTTCACCAGACAGATCGAGCTACCGTACACGTTCAGGCGTATGCTAACAGCTCCCTTATTACCCTACGGTGTGCAAAGGAAAGATCGATTGTTTAATGGCCACAGTTGTGTGGTGTGCGTGCGATGAACGTGGCATGCCTACCCAGATTCCACCGAGCCCGGTACGGGTGTACTCTGTCTCAACCTGTCGCAGATGCAGCAAGTGTTTCCGCCGGGCAAATACGGATAGCAGCAGACCCTGCATCTGCTCCGTCTTGATCACGACGTAATCACGCTCCTTCAGCACCTCCTTAAACTTTTGCGTCCATAGATCATCCTTGAAAAGGTTGTAGAGAGTGTTTTGGGGTTGAGCGTTCACTTCTTGCAGTCTGTAATGGAAGGAAACATCGAATATTAAGAGGTGTATGATTCGAACGAGCTCAGAATGCTCCAGAGTTCACTTGCCCAATCACAAAGAAGTCCGGTAGATGCGTGTCCTGTTCGGGGCGATTCTCCAAACCCAGCAGCTTGTTGAGGGAGATGGTTTCCGGGAACTTTGTACTGACGTTCCATGTCACGATGTAGATTCTGAGGGCGAGAGGTAAAACACGGACGAAACTTTAAGGTTAACAATGACCATAGTACAGGCGGAAGTGAATGGAAGATAGTACACTTAAACATTGTTAGTTTTGCTTAGGTTTAATAGCATTTCTCGATTCAAAGTTTTGCCACCTTTTGGATCAGTTTTCGCTCATTCGCCACTACCATAATTGCCACATTTCTTGACCACTTGAAGTGAACAATAAAAGGCTGTTGCATAAGGCGCATTAGGTTCACGAACTGCATAGCGTGTCTATAACATCGCACTGGCCCGCACTTCCTACGGCGTTTCTTACGCCAATCATGTCCAACAAATGGCATCACTTCACGCGCCACACTACGTCAAACATTATATGATCGGCGCCGCATCGATACTCTTGCTCAAGACGCTCTCCAACATATGTTGGACCACTTCAATGACGTCCATGGCGATTGCTTCACCTTTGTCTGTTATCAGTTCGAGTTACCTGCACGCGTTGTGCGTCCGATGGTCCTGCTTAACTGGGTATGACTTCCGGCGCCTTTTCGACGACTTTCGTCCAAACATGGCGTGTCTGGCGAGCTTGTTGCGCGATACACCACAAAACAGTTCACCGGATCATTCGAATCGTACCGAACAAAGAGCTGACCACCGTTTGTTGGAAAGAAATTGAGGGCAAGGTCTTTTTCTTTTCCTCCTGCTTACGGTAGCACACTGATTGCTGGGTGTTTCTTTTGAGGCTTTTCGCGCACACCCGCTCGGGCGGGTCTTGATGCGTCCACACGTGTTCAGTACCGATCTTCAACTGATCGTACCCGTCGGATTTCCGTTGCTTCGGTCGCGATGGAGGCCCTCCCCGGTAGGCATCGATCGGATCGGTCAAGTAAGTCAACGGGCCACTATCGGGCACTGGTGTTCCGCGGAACCACGCGAACCACACATACACAGACCAGCCAACCAGCCTTCATACGGAAAAGTGAAAAAAAAGCTTCGCTTTTGCCTACTTCATTTTCACCGCCAACATGAAACACGAATTGACCGATAAAACACACCGGTTCGCACACGCACACGCAGAGTGGAGTGCTTTTTCCGCAATGCTACTGCGAGCGCGTGCTGGAAAATGGGGACGAAGAAGCACACGATATGGTGGACGCTGTTCGTGCTTTTTGTGGTGGAACAGAGAGTGTAAGAGAGAGAGAGAGAGAGAGAGAGAGAGAGAGAGAGAGAGAGAGAGAGAGAGAGACTTGGTACGGATTGGGTGCCATTATTGCGATGGTAAGGTATTTTTTAACCGAAAACAGTGTGTTGATATAAAACATATCAATCGTATCGAGAAGGGTTTATTGAAAAGTATTTGGGGTTAATTTTGTGAAGAAGAATTGGGGTGAGGGTGGGGTTGGTAGATACGGAGTGGGTATGTTTACTTGTTCCAGATGTAATTTAAATTAATATTCACACAATCCATAAAAAAAACAAAATCAGTCTTCTGATCTTCGTGAGTATATGAATGGGCTCATAATATATAAGCTGAAGCAGGTCCCACCAGTTCCCACTTATATCATTTAAATTTTAAACATTATTTTGATGACTCAAATGATTCAGTTTTACTTTTGAAATATACTGTAAACCCTTTCAGATGAAACATAACACAAAAATGGCATATTTCACCGTCGTGTCCTGCATTGCATTGCAAAGTAGCTGACCCTGATCGATGTTTCGAGGAAGTGTTGCCACCAGTTTTGCTTTGTATAACGAAATGGAATTTTTAACAAATTCAAGCTACATTAATTTAGACTTTATTCGCACGCTGGATGCATCCACCGTATGGCGGAAGGCACACAAGCGTACGATTGACCAGTTCGGAAAAATAACAAACTCCACACATACACACTTTTGCACGATAAATAATTTTCCCTCCGTTTTTCTTTTACTTCAGGCAGAGGGGAAAGAAATTTTGGGCAATGCCAGCACGAATGGATTGCGTTTGGTTTTGTTTCATGAAACAGTGGCCCTAAACAAGCGTGTTTTGGTGCGTGCACCGACGTGCAACAGGTAAGTGATTTAAATGTGATGATTGTCCCGCCGAGCAATGCATCACTTACACAAGAAACAATTAACGGAAAATTAATGGTTTCGAAAACGGGGGAAGGTGGAAAGAAGATGGCAAGAAGGTTTAAGTGTGAGCTGTGATTATTTAACGGCTGCATTAAACGTGCAATAACACTTGAATTTAATGAGCGAGCTGTGTAAACGTATGGATGCAAACTGGAACTTTTGTTTTCTTCATCCATCAGACTTCAGAATCTACATCCATTAATAGTTGATATTGGAATAGAAGGTATTGGCGGAAGCTATGCAAAATTAAAACTTTGATAAACTTTTTGATTTATGGATTGATAAAGCAAAAAAAAAAAGATTTTTTTAAAATAACCTAAGCTGCAAGGTACATAACCTGTTATTAATCTTATCTACAACCTTTAATTCAAGAAAAGTTTTTAATGCTTTAAACGAAAGCGAATACGTTGTTATTGATGGAGGAAATCAAAAACGATTTTTAAAATATTTTATGTAGTCGTATAAACAAATCGACTCAGTCAAGATTTGAACACATCCTGATTGTACTGCTAAATGTTGCATTATCGATTAAGTTATTGACCTGGCATAAAAAATGAGGACTCACAGACTTCTTTAGTGGTTATAAAAAATATTCTCCGCTGACCGGGAATTTACAAAATAATTGATTGAATCTTCCCATTTTCCCTTCATTTTCTCTTCCTTCTTATGATAATAATAGGTATTTTTAATTGGATTTTACTAAAATTGCAATTGCGAGCATTCCTTCATATCGGCTGCAATCATCGACTGCATTCATCAGTGTGACAATGCCCTCTGACCGATATATTATCACGATAAAATTAAAACAAAACTCCCCGACCACTCGGTGCTGTGGTTTGCGATTCTTAGCCACCGGCCATTCAATTACTTCATCTGATAACGATGCAATGATGTCACACGCCCTGGAAACGATAGTCGACAAACGCGGACAAGTGGTAATGGACACGGGGGAAAAAAACCTCTCGGTACCAAAAATAGCGTGTGCTCCACTGTGTGCATGGCCGCATGCGGCAGACGAGCGAAACAGTTGGGAGCATATAAATAAAATCTCATAAAAAGCACCCTAGACAAACGCACGTTGTTCCAGGTGTCGCTAATGGGGTAAGGTTCAGCGTGAATGCATTATAAATAGCAAACACATCCAGAGGGGAACAGTCTGGTTTAGCAGTACTGGACCTGTTGCTGAGAACCAGGTGAACCAGTTGCTAAACGTTACTATTTAAACAGCTGAAGCTAAAATGTAAAATCAATGGTTTCAATGAGCAAGGAAATGCATGATGGAGCCCGACCTGAGGCAGCGTTAGTCATCGTGTACTCGTGTGCAACCGTCGCATCGAAATATGAAAATCAATACCGCTTGGCATCGTGTGACACGGGTTCAATTTCTCCAAGCGAATCGTACCGACATCGAAAAACGGAACCCGTCGGTGCGAACAAACACAGAAGCGTCACAGAACACTAAGGATGCCTTTGGAATGCACGTCGCTTCCAGCAGGGAACGAGTAGAAGCCGACCGACGCCTCCCATTGATGTAGTAACGTGTGTTAGTGTGTAAGCTTTCGGACATTGCTTTTGTGCGTAAGGTAAAGGAGGTCTGTTTGCAAAGGCACGGGAGCCAAACAGTCGCGAACTGTTGTGCCATAATGTATAGATTTCAGGTCAAGATCGATACCCAGGCAGCGTTCGTAGCTTGGTACGGGCGATAAAGGGTTAGGGCTCCGTGTGCTAATAATATACACCTCATTTAGATGGGGATTAAATAGATGAAACACGAATCAAACATCTAATTACACACGATCGCCAACAAAACGTGCCTCGGCTGCGTCTGATGACGCTAGAACGCCCGTATATTCTAATTAATGATCTGTGTGTTTTTTTTCTCCAGCAAAACAGCTTGCATAAATACTCATGATAAGACATTCGGTACGTGTTTGCTTTTGCTCCAATCCGCCCAATGGGTGTAGTGTAGTCTCATCGTTCGGCCGAACAGACTTTTTCTTTTTGAATAGAGAATACAAGCGTTTCTCACGCTACAGCTGGTGCATCTTAACGTCGCCGGTTTCTTCCGGTGTCGGTCCAGCATCCGACTGGGCACTGGGTCGACGAGAAGAACCCTTTTCAAACATACAATTGACGTCACGAAGGTGGTAGGGCCTAGTCGGTAAGCCGAAAGTGCTTTGCACCTTATGTAACAACACCGCCACAAGAGGGCGATAACAATATATCCAAACGAACCGCGCGTCCGATAGTGTGTACAGGCAGCGCTGAACAATGAACACCTTATCAGAGATTGTAACACATTTCCGAATGAGTAAAATAACTCACAACACGTGAAAATTTGATGCGATAATATTTGTATTCTGTTCGCTTTGTTGTTAGTAGAAATGTTATGCGCCTAAAAGTAGGCAATTTGCAACACTTTTGAGTCGTTTTTCGTAAAGTTGATGAAAGAAACATTATTTTTGACAATTTTAAATTGAATTTGATATATTTTCCAATAAAACACTTAAGTCGGCAACCTGATAAGTGCGAATCAAAAAAAGGGAAAGCTTTCCAAACATATCAGCGTGACTTGCACGGGAAAGGGCAAGACGCCACATGAGGAAGCGCTTTACGGTGGATAAGGAAAAGGTGTAGTTGTAGAATTTATGCGCCAGTCGCGAATGAAATGATGAAACGATAAGTCAGACCGAAGTGCGCACGATAACGGCACGACGTCTCTTCCCCCGAAAGAGCCATCATAAACGAAAGAAACGCAATGTACAGCGACAAAAAAGAAAATCAATTCATCCACCTTTTTCGCTGCGATAAGAAGGCGGAGGACGGCTTATCACATACCGTCGTGCTGTGGCTATCGCGATTTCCCGGTGTTTTGCGCCATGGATGCAGTGTAAATCCGATCGATAGGGCACGATATGTCAAGAAGCGTACCGTTTTAGTGGATTCTTCAATGTTATGCACATCAAAAGGAACCGAATGTGTACGACCTGTATACTGTATTATAGTTTATGATCCGTGGGCCACCAGGTTTCTGGTGGGGTCAAAAAGGTGAAAGCAGACGGTTTGAATTTCGGTTGAACTAAAAATAAAACTCCGATCAATTTTATGAACGGTTACGATTATTCAATAACCAACCAATGGGGGGAAAGCTTTCGTTGGTTTGACACGCAAATCGCTTCCCTTTTTTTTGCTCTGGCGTTAGTATAGCTGAAGAGAAAACAAAATCTAAAAAACACCACTCGATACTACTACTCACTTTACGTCCCAGTTGTTATCACAGTGACTCATTTTGTATCCGGTCGATGAGTCCTTCCGCTGCTTGCTGATTGGTTTGCCGTGAAGGGAGAACCACACTGCCGGGTGTTGATGTGCTTCCCTGTGGATAATCCAACGCTTTACGGCTTCTGGCTGTATTTTAATTGTTTCACCATCGGACAGAACACTGTTTAATAATCACACTGACATCCACTGATCGTTCCAGCGCGTTTGTTTCGTATGTTTTGTCACCGATTCGCTACAAAATCAAAACACACACCGAAGGTATGAACACTAAAAACAAAAACACTAAACGGTAGAAATGTGGCTAATGAACGGGTTACACAATTTGCTAATGCTAAAAACTGCGAACATTCGACGCAATCACCGTACGAATCGTTCTGGCATAGAGAACCACACTGACTGGACACATTTGTACAAAGGGAGACGTTTCAACCACACGGCGGGATAAACGTTCAATGCTTCAGCGGGAAAGCTTTATCTTATCGCAAACCGCAAGTCCGAACCGCGATTCGTGTTCGTTATCAAATAATTATCACCAACAGTGGACGATAGCGAGAGAGAAAGAGAGAGGAAAAGAGAAAAAGAAGTTATTTCTTTTTCTGGACTTTTATGATTAAACATACTGGCTGCTCCATAAACACATGATCCTTCCAAAAAAAATGTGATAAAAAAAAACCGGGAACCATTACTTTACCGGCCATGTTTCTATGCACGATCATAAACGACCAACGGTCAACGTTTGGCCTTTCGTTCAAGGTGCAGCGTGACCCACCTCCGTGGACGATGACATTCATGTGTCGATCGTGCGCCGCGGTTAGCTTTCAAAAAACTCACAGTCAAGGTAAGTGAGTCAGAGCGGCACCGGCAGTCTGATGATAGTGACCATCCGGTTCTCTTTCGTCCTGAACCTGTCAAGGCAAACGGGTTTCGGTATTTCAGGCACAGCATTCGCCGGTGGTATTCATTTCCGAACCAAAATCTTGAACAAAACTACAAGAAAGTGTAAGAAGAAGAATGACAAAATTAGCTAATCTTCAAGGTGTGGTATTGAAGCGAAATTCGATAGAAACTTGTGTTGCTGTATCTCCGAAAAAGGCCATATGTATTCAAATCGCGTACGATGCGCCTAAATTTATGCAAACGATACGACAAAAAGATCGATCTTGCGGCTTTTTCCTGGCTTTTATTTGTGATACACTGTTAAACTTCCAATTGAATCAGCCATCGGGGAACTGCGCAGAAACATTTAGCAACAAGCTCAAATCGTCTGTCGTTGTCAACAACTTCCCGCACGGTTTGATTAAAACCTTTACATCAAATGATCGTTCCACGGGAGGTAAGCTGCAACCTTGAGCTAGCGATATAGCCACCATTTTAAAGAGACACCTTGAGAACGAAAAAAAAACATATTTAACTAGCTGTTAGTAATTTTCTTATCGGGTAAGGTTGTTTGAATTCGGTGCCGTAACTAGCTTGAAATGAAGTTGGTCTTGCCGTAACGTAGCAACACTACTGCCGCCTGCTATTCAACTTTTTGCGACCGTTTATCGTCGACCGATTCATTTGTGCGGGAGAAGCAAAAGGAGTTACAACTTGCTTCTATGGAGGTTTTTACGAGCTTGTTTGTGATGTTTCTGGGTATCGTCTTTTTTTTCGTCATCGCTTGCAAGAAGACAGGTTATCGTACGATGATGTTGGCACTTTTTTTCAGCATTACTTCAACGGATAACCATCATAATCTAATGTTGTGTAAAGTGTGTGCCACACACCCTGTGGATGGTGGATGATTTGTGTTTATTGGTGGGTTTCCGCTGTTGCCACAAAGTAGCACACTCGATTGGCAAGGTTCCCTTTTCCCTTAACTAACCCTTTATTGAACCGGTGAAGGTGTTTGTTCACAGAGAGCGATAAGTACAACTTTCAATACAATCAACAAAAAACCCTACCCGCACACACAAACGCTTTGCCGCTACCAAACGAACACTGGTTGCGAATGAAACCTCTGGCATTACGGCCAATTAATTCTCGTATGACTCGCGATGACGGTCAATGGTGTAGTAAAACGCATGGTGGAATCTATTTTTAATGCTCCTACTATTTACACAGGCCAGACTAGCGACCAAGAACACCGAATATCACATTTTTTATGGGCGGTAGAACTTTTTTTTCTGCCTCATCTTGCGTTGATGGATTTATATTTTCCTCTTGGAAGGAAACACATTTTTATGCACTTGTTTAACATCTTGTAAGGGCATGTTAATTAGGTCACATTGGTAAACATTTCTCTACACGCTTTGGTAAACACAAACAAATTTAGGGCCGCATACTGCTCATCACTTTGTTCACTGCGTTTAGTGGAAAAAGCTGTGTCGGGTATAATTCCATCCCTGCCCTCACATTTCCTAGAGCACCACCTTTTTCCCAACGAAGGGTGCTGAACATCAAAACAAGTGATAATGCAACAAGCACGCGATTAGAATTTTCACAGTCACCAACAGCACTATTTTGCGGAGTTCTCAATTAAACAAACGATTGAACCGAACTCAATAAAACATAACAGAACCTACACCGTTGAGAGGGTTGGTTTTAACAGCAACGCCCGCAGTTTGTCGTAGCGGGTGGGTAACAGGAATAGAATGGCACAAAAAAATCAACACTGAAATTCGAAGACCGCGCAGAATTTTAACCTCCGTTCTCGGCGAGAAAGAACAAGAAAATGATGTTCGGTGCAAAATATAAACAAACACACGACTCCGGGTTGTCAGGCGGTCATCCTTGCTGACAGCTATGGGTTAAATATTTTGATTGTGAATAATAAATGTAGGTTTTATTTAAGTGATTTAAGAACGGAAAAGATGTTTGTCAATCGTTGAAGGAGAGTAATAATTTTTGAGTATTTAAAACACCATTAGAAATCATTTTTCACTATAAACTGTAAAGGCCTTTTGTGAAACGAGGAGAAGGTTTCAACCTCACAACTAGATGGCGCTGCATGGGAAGGTTATTTAAATGGAATACAAACGGTTGAAGCAATCGGGAATTTAGTAGATTTCAATTCAAATATCTTAGTAATCAATGAAACTCTTATCATAAAATTAAATACAAACCAATAAGACAACTCAGTTCTTTCCACATCGCAAACCCAATTCCCGAAACGCTTTCCATAGTTCGCTGATTTTCACTATTTATTCTCATAGAATCTCTTACACGCTACATTTTCTCTAATCTTCTAGCAGGTTCGTTGCCGTTAAGTGTCACTTAAATTCTAATCGCTCTAGTCGTCAATCTCTCGGTATCCTCGGGATAAAAAAAAGTAAAGCGAAGGCGCAAATGTATCGCACGGTCCTGCAAACCGTCAACGTTTTCGAGTCGTTTGTTTAGCTTTTTATCGTCCGTTTGTTTTCCACTTCAACTCTTCTTCTTTCCTATAAACTCTAATATATACACAGATGCCCGCCGTATGCGCTTTCAGACTTCGTACAGAGTGTGGCAGCTGGGTTTCTTTTTTTGTTTTCAGTGAAGTGATAGAAAGAAAGCAGGGAAGCTTCTGGTAAGTGCATTGCTTAGTTCGTGTGGAAGCTTCTTTCGGGGATGTTTAAAAAGTGATTGTCAGGAGTATTCTACCTTTTGCTTAAAACCATTCTAGCTACATCGTAAAAGTGTCTACATGCCACAGGGAGTGAGTTAAAAAAAACACGAAGAATATCTGTCATGGCTTAGCATAAACGCCTCTGAAATGGTCACTCCGAGTGGTTTCATCTTAAAGGGTAAGGAAATACTACTAAATCTAGAAGCGCTCCTTTCGGTGATGAAACTAGTGAAACAACCCCTGGGAGCAAATGGGGGTGGGGGAGTTTCTACGCGTGAAATGAACATGATACACTACCAACTAATAAGTATCCTTCCCCTATCTGATGTCTTTCGTTTCCGGGTGAATCTCAAAATCCTTTACACTAAATCGTGCTTTTTTTGCTAATGATTATTGGCAAATGGTTTTTCGTTTTTGTAGATTTTTTTTTCGTTTAGCTAAAATAAATGAAGCCTTTTGCCTTTTTCCTATCTGAAACCGAAACCATTTTTCATTTGCTTTTTGCCTGTCCGTGCAAATATTTTGTACCGCTGGTGTACGGCACCACGGGTTGTGAGCATCTTCAACCTTCTTTTGCGTGCCACCGTGGTTCCCTTGTTTGTTTCACCTTTGCCCTCTAATTTCTGTTAGCAGTTACCGTAGAGAGATCACATTTTCTCGTTTACTCTGTGAAGTTAAAAAGTAAAAAAATTAAATTAATTACAGTTGTACAATAAAATAAAGCGTATCGAAGCAGTTTTTGTAAAGAATACTTACTAAATTAACTAAATGAAAACTATCGGTCCCATTGGCATGTTGGTCCTGTAGGATGTAGTTCGCTTGTTTGCCCTTGTGTCGTGAAGATTAGCGGTGGAACGTTCGTTAACAGTTGCACGTGGGTGTGGGTTGTCTTATGCATCTAAAATCACCTCTTCCGCCAAACACCGGGGAACAGCGCAGGGAACGGAAGCATCCTTAGTACGAGGCCCACCAGCCCCGACGCACATACATACACATACACACGCACGCACACGGGTCGCACACGGGGTTTTTGGCCCGTTCCGGGGGTGTTAGCTAGCTCTAGTCTTAAATTCTATCCCTCTGGGAAAACGTGGCGGAGCTGAGGGTTTCGTTTCATCCGGCACGATGCTGCAGTAGACGGCCTTTCTCGTACCACTGCTACACTTAGTACATCATGCCCGGATGAACACCGCCACCACGTTGGAAGTATACGTTCGGATTGCTGCTCATCGTTTGCTCGAGCGTGGTGTAGAGATTCGTCTCATCCGGTCGCATAAAAAGACCTACAGCGGGTGGAAATCGAGAATAGGAAAATGGAAACAAAATATGAGAAAAAAGGAGTAATAAAGTTAGGAAAATATTCCAGTTTTTGGAAAAATGTACAGAAAGTCCCTGAGATACACTTCGAACACAGATTGCTGTAGTGTTGACATATTGCAAGAATACAAACATTAAAATAGATTTAATGGATTGAATTAAACAACTGTATCTATCAATTGAAGCTATCTTTTCTTTAACAATTTAAAAATCTTACTCTATCAGATATGATGTATCTCGAGGATCTTCTAGTATAAAGTACGCTGAATAAAAAAAAACAAATCAATCAAATGAATAATACGAAAAAAGATTGTCATTTCAAGAAATTAAGCCAGTTTTAATAATAATTATACGATAGTTTTAAATAATAATTATACGAAACTAATCCAAACGCTACTTAGTATCTACTCTACGATCGGGAGTTTAACGTTTGATTGTCCACTATTTTTAAGAGGATTAAGAAAAAATACCTAGGATTTATAATGTAGTAATTCTAAAGGTTCTACAGGCTTTGTGTTTCAAAAACATTTACGTAGCTACCATGTACTACTATTTAAAGCATTATTTGAGTGAAACGAAACTCATTGCAACCAATTGGCATTAAAATAAATCAATTTAAATTTTTTTGCAAAATTTCTCAAAAAAATGGCAAGGGGTACCCCTTATGAAATTTTCGAGTTGAAAATTTTTTAAAATTTTTTTTCTCATTTTTTACTCTTTTTTAAATTTAAAGCATTATTTGAGTGAAAAGAAACTCATTGCAACAAATTCCCATTAAAATATATGACATTTATAAATTTTACTACATTGGTGAAAAATGAGGAAAATTTTACATTTTCACAAACAGGGTAAGGAACTTGGTTCCTCGAATAACTTCTGGCACAGACATCTGAGGGCATGGCCGTCCAAGAAGAAAACGTAGCCATTGGTGCCATCTATCGACCACAGGTTAAAAATTGGCGATCCGTTGGATACCGACCGAGTTATAGGCAAAAGTTGGTGCAAAAATGAGGAAAATTTTACATTTTCTCAAACAGGGTATGGAACTTGGTTCCTCGCATAACTTCTGGCATAGACATCTGGCGGCATGGCCGTCCAAGAAGAAAATGTAGCCATTAGTGCCATCTATCGACCACAAGTTAAAGATTGGCGATCCGTTGGATACCGACCGAGTTATAGGCAAAACTTGGTGCAAAAATGAGCCTTATGAAATTTTCAATTTTATAGATTTTTATGTTCTTTTATTATTTGTTACTCTTTTTTTTGTTTAAAGCTTTGTTTGAGTGAAACGAAACTCATTGCAACCAATTGGCATTAAAATAAATCAATTTGAATTTTTTTGCAAAATTTCTCAAAAAAATGGCAAGGGGTACCCCTTATGAAATTTTCGAGTTGAAAATTTTTTAAATTTTTTTTTCTGATTTTTTATTCTTTTTTTATTTTAAAGCATTATTTGAGTGAAAGAAAACTTATTGCAACAAATTTCCATTAAAATATATCACATTTAAAAATTTTGCTAGATTGGTGAAAAATGAGGAAAATTTTACACTTTCTCAAACAGGGTATGGAACTTGGTTTCTCGAATAACTTCTGGCACAGACATCTAAGGGCATGGCAGTCCAAGAAGAAAATGTAGCCGTTGATGCCATCTATCGACCACAGGTTAAAGATTGGCGATCCGTTGGGTACCGACCGACTTATAGGCAAAAGTTGGTGCAAAAATGAGCCTTATGAAATTTTCAAATTTATAATTTTTTTTATTTTTTATTATATTTTACTCTTTTTTTGTTTAAAGCATTATTGAAGTGAAAAGAAACTTATTTCAACAAATTAGCAATAAAATAAATCAATCTAGAAAATTTTGTTAAATTTTCCAAAAAAAAATCTAAGGGCTTACGAGATTTATGCCGGGTTTTTTATGACTCCGAAATGAGTCATTAAACGAGCTGACTCGTAATAACGACTCATTCTCCCTGCGTTGATTCACTAAAAAGAATTGTTATTCTCATCTCTAGTACAATGCACATCTTCTCATCGAGTTACTATGGACATTGGAAGGAATGCGTTGTTCAGGGCAAAGAGATGCGTTTGCTCACGTGCTTGCACTTGCCGGCAAAGGTGGATAAGCTCGCCGAGAGGGATGGCTACCTTTCCAAGCACGCGACTTAAACAACTCCTTACTCTTTTCATATTGTTTTTCCCCGTTTCTCCAACCCTCCGCATCAACAACTTGTTTTCCAAAAAAAAAAATGTCGATCGCTCCCTCGGTAGCTGGTGCTTCAACTCTCGGTAGCTGGTGCTGCTGCAGTTGTAGCTATTAGTTTGACAAGTGAAATTTTCCTTTTTGTTCCAAATGAGCTTGTTAATTAAGGCGGGAACGAAATTTTTGCCAAACCGAAGCAACCAATAAACATTGCGGCAAAAGGTAACAAATGAAGGCATGGAGGTAGAAACAAGCAAACAGATTCCGGCCATCCGAAATTCCAACGGCCCTTATGGCGTTAGTGAGGGTCGGCTCTTGGAGGTAAAGGGGAGAAACAAAACAAAAAAAAAAACCGCAAGTTTCACTTTCGGATAATTGGTCAGTTTGGCGGTTATGTTTGGTCATTTTTTTTCTTTTCTTTTCGGCCGACTCTAAGGGAGAGCTGGTGGAAAGGATTTGTTTGCCAGTCCCGGTACCAGACCGGATCAAACTTAAGTTTTGTGCCCGCGGGCGGGCTACCGTTTAGGTCGTTCGAATTTCTCAAAACCCCCATCGAATCGGTAGTGGTTTAATGCTTCAAGCATAATTAAATTTTAGAGCTTAGGTTTTGTTTCGGTTACGGGGTGGAATGGTTTAAACGATCGCCTCAGAAGAAGTCAATGAGGAGGTGGCAAACGAAACAGGGCTAGCAGCAAATTAATGAGTTAAAGCGAAAATCGACCAAATTCCTGCAACGTACGGTACGGCAGGTTAATGGTATCGGAAAGCTTCCTTACCCCTGTTACCGTTGCAACGAATGTGGAGCTTTTGCGAATGTGGGTTTGAAAATATTTGGATTGAATTTTACCCATTCAGGACACATTATGATGAATGGAAGTTTTCCGTGAAACGCCCTTTGAAGGAGCTCATAGACTTTTTAGACAAAAAAGAGAACATTCAACACGGATTTGAACTCATTTTGCTTATTATTATTATGAACAAAACTAAAAGCTCATATCACAAAGAAAATGAATAGGTAGCCATATATATAAAAAGAGAAATCATTCGATGGCCTAATCTAATACAGAAGCTAATGAAACGATCAAAATAGAAAGCCTACCTAGGAGTTCCCCGTTTAACGGATACTCAAACCAGTCTAAATTCATATTGAAATGCTTTCTGAATGTCACCAGAAGGCTTGGAAAAAAGAAGAAGCCATCATATGGATGAGCACCCAATTGTGCTATTGTGTTATGATTATTAACAATTCAAATCACTAATCTGTTTATCGAATTTCCAATCTTTCGCTTTTTTCTTCCTCATTTACTCAGCCTGCATTATAATGCGAGTCGTTATGAAAATGGTGAGAGCAATAATTTTATTGCTTAGTGACTAATCTGGGTTCCATAATTAAGATCCGAAACAAAAAAATGGAGAAAGATGAGAAATATGGCATAATGACTTGCATCGAGGGGGAATATGAGGAAAAGACTAAATGTGCAGTGAAAAGCAACTTTTACTGTAAACACTTATTGTGCTTGTGTGCTATATGTATTCGATGGAACACACAAAACTGTCATCTGTCAATGATGTCAGAAAAAAGTGCATCATCCAGCTTCCAAGCGGTGAAGAATTAAAATTTCGAAAGGCGACAAAAGCTCCCAACCTTCACGCTGCTACGAAGGGGTGTGTAGTAGTTTTAATTTAATTTGGTAGTACAACAAGCGAAAAGAAAGAAAGGGCACGTAATGAGTACAGGAGGAAAGTGAAATGCTCGTAAATTAACCGCTCCCCTTTAAGCGAAAGGGGTCGCAACGTGAAGAAATATGTTCCACAAGAGGGGCGAAGAAGAGAGGAGCTGCTGATTTGCTGATTGAGTTAGCTTCAGCTAAAAGGGCTCTCCAAATAGCAGCAGACAAAACTAATCGGTAAAGCGAAATCTGCTGCTGTGTCTGCAAATCTGAAACCTTTTGTTGCGTTGGGTATGTTGAAATTAATAACAAGGCGCTTTATAGCCGAACAATAAAACGCTGCTGATGACGCTGTCAGTGTGGGACTAAGCAAGGCTGGTGAGACAGTAGTCAATGGTGGAGGCTGATTTTGGAGTACGCTCCCCCCTCCCTTTCGTCTGGTGCAACGCATTGCTGGTGTGTACAAAACGTGCGATTACACGCCATCATATCCGTCAAGTCAATCAAGCTTAGTAAGCGAAGCCATGTCGCTTAATCCGATTGCCACTAGGGGGCGCACCAAATGAAGCCTTAGTAGGCGGTGTAACCTCAACAAAAGCGTACACAACAGGGGTAGGGTGAGAGAGAGAGAAGAAAAAAAAATGCTGTGACACCTTTCCCCGTCTGGCATCATCTGGTGAAACAGAATGCAAAGTGTTGGATGCTGTTGGGGTCGGGAATTGTGGTTCGTTTCTTATTGTAGCGTAATAAAGAAAGTGAAACCTGAGAGAAGTGACGCCGATGACGATTGTATAATGGGAAGCGTTACGTTCATCGTACCATTCTTTACGTACTTCCCCATTCAAGACGGGACGGCTGTCTGTTTCGGAGGAACTTTAAATCCAACGCAAAGCGAGTCGTGAAAGAATTTCTTTACAAAACCATTTGAAGATGAAAGCAAAACACTTTTATGTAAGCGGTGTTGGCACGAGTGAAGTGATCTTCCGTTGGTTTGTTTTCGTTTTTTGAACGATTTGTTTTGGGGGAGAGTATTTTTTGCCTTTTTTGACATGTTGCCATCTGTCAGTACAGTGACAGGAGTGAGAGTGTACGTTTGATTTGTTTACTTAGGATTTTGTTTACGTAGCCTGCGTGGAATCGTGGATTTTTTTCTCTCTCTCTTGCTTAAAGAATATTAATATTGAATAACAGTCAGTTCCCCCGCGGTGAAGGAGTTTTGGTCACTTGATGTATAGTCATTCAAGAATATGGATGAATGGTGTCTTTCTTTCTGGGAAACATTGCGATCAGCTAAAAGAGTTTTGTAGCTGAGTTGTTAGAGCAGCTTTTTTGTTGGTATTTTTCCTGCCGATTAATGTTTGAACATAATTATAATAATTGAGAAGCATTAGCGCTCGCGGCATTAGTGAACAGGTTAAACGACTTAAAGTAAGTATGTGTGAGTTAGTGCACATGGACGTCCCAAGGATAAGTACTAAGACAACACACAAGTACTACATCGCGTAATCACAGCGAGATCATACTTGTATGTGTGTTTTGGATGTGAATCGTGATATGAAATATAACAAGGAAGGATTAACCCCGCTCGGTTGAGCGGGTCGGTTTTTGCAACTGCTGGAATGCTGGATACGTACCTGGGTATCGGGCCTGTTGCGGTGCCAGTGAGGGGTAGTAACAGAAGGGGTGTGTCATATGTGCTGGAAAGTAATGATACATGCGTGGCGTATAGCTCGGTGGTGCCGTAACCAGTGCAACGCGATCTAGAATTTAAGGAGCAGAAAGACAAACGACGAATATTGGTTGGTGGTTTTGTTTTCTGGAATGGCGCAGTCTCGGGGCGGGTTTCCAGGGAGCGGGAATGTGAAGGATGTTCAAGATCATGAGGTGCTTCCATTGGGTGTGTTTGTGCTGCAAACGCTATGGCTATGTGATTTTTGGTGCTTTGAAACTGTGCATAAATAGTATGGAACATGATTGATTCGTGCATCTGCTGCAGAAATGTAACCAAACTGATGTGGATGAAGTGAATGATTATAAACAAAATGTAACATAAAACACACACACAAACACATTTGATTTAAAAGCTAACCAAATCCAAGCTGAAATAAACCCCCAACACGTATTTGTTCAATGAATATTCACATTCCTGAAATGGTGTTTTTGTACAAAAAATATTTACAAAAGAATTAGTTAGCATGAGTGAGCAAAATCAACAAACACTAGCACCTGTGAGAGGATATAAAACGCAAGTAAACTTGTAAACAATGCAATTGCTAACGAACTGTCAAAAATCCTGGTCACGTCACCAACATTCAAACATAATCAAAGCAAACATTCACCGATCGGTTTCGGACAAAAGAACTTAGCAATTCTTGACATTTTGTATTGCAAAATAGCCACTTACGACGTAAACTCCATTACCATGATTTTGTTATAGGCACATTACCGCATTCGAAACGCCTTCACCATGCAGCAGAACGCATTTAATCTTTCAATCGGGGCATAACGCATTAAATCGCTTTATGATGCAATTTTGATGCGGTTCATAACGCGAGATGGCCAACAACCGGCCCTTACCGGAAGCCACATGTACAGTTTGCCACGCATTACGTGGCATTATATTGCTAGCCTGTATCGCTTTTTTTATGACATGTGTGCATTTTTGTTCGGTGATGCAGTAAACGCATCGCATTATCAACACGATGGAACACCATCGGGCAATCCATCGCTTCCCATGCGCCACGGCACATTTTCGTAGAAAAGCTTTTTACTTTCTGCAAAACATGTCGCCGCGAACAGCTTCAGGGGTGGTGGTGCGGGGGGAACTTAACGCGACGACACCGACATGGATGCATGTCGAACAGCGCGAGTGTGTGTTCTGCTGGAGGCTTCTCGACCGCTTGTTCCTCACAGCGGCCTTTCGGATAACCCTTTGCGACCTTCTTCTGCTTCGATGCGTTCCAATGGCCACTGGAAAGACGGCACCTCGAGAGATGTCGGTGTCCGGTATTGTTTACCGATAGGTTCCAAGCGTACGGGCATTAATATTCTAGCTTCCATCGGGAGGATGGGTACTGGAAGGATGGGATCTGGGTAACATGCAGTAACAGCAATAACAAACAAACAGAACCGAACAGTAGGCAAGTAAACGAATATGCAAATACGCGCACGTACGGTTCCGTACGGGTTTGGAAGTGCAAAATGCGCCTTTCTCCGGTCGGAAAGCCATCTTACACACGCACACACACACAGTCACACAAAAAACGATCGATAAAGGACCTCCCTCCCACCCTCCCTAAGGGGTGGGTATGTGAGCGCGTGCATTAGATCGCGGATCCGGTCCCGGAGAAGAAAGATAATGAGCGTGACTGTTGCAGTTTGAAACGATCGCGTCTGATCGTTTTGCTTTCGTTACGTGGAAGTGGACATGGCAGTCGTACCACCATGGCAATACGGCACCCGCGTACTCACCCGACGACATTAGCATAATGCGCCGATAATCAATAAAGCTGCTAGGCTGTCGCGGCTAAGTCCGCGCCGTAGAAGAGCGAACACTCGAAGGCCCGAACCATCAAGCATCCGATCCGAAAGACTTCAACGTGCGACCAGGCGGGGAACGGTTCTTGCGAAACGGCGCGTTCGATTCTTTCTTTAAAGGGTGGAAAGAAGGCGTTCATATAGGGAATGTAGATGGAATGTTCAGAACATGGTACCATGCTTCCGCTGCATTAAGCAAACACTTCAACGTACACCCGGGGGTTGTCACCGAGTTTGGGGAGGTGGGTGAAGAAGCGAAAGGCGCGTAAGCGCGAAATTGTTTGCGAAAAAGCTTTCGTCCATTGCGCTTAGTGGAGGGGATGGCCCCGGGGTGACAGGGGGAGAGAGAGGGCGCGTTTTTCCAGGATTTTTTTTAAGTTTCGCACCACCTTCATCATCTACAGCAGCAGCAATCAGACAAGCTAGCAGAGCCACGAAAACTATTTCAAAAATTTGTGCCTTCCCCACCCTTATCCGAGTTCGGCTGGACATGGTTCCTTTCGTTCGAATTCGAAAGGGCTTCTTGTTCTTACGTGCATACCAGTTTCGGTGCTGTCGAAACGGATGCAGATTCTGTGTGTGTGTTGTTGTTCTCTCTCTCCCCGATATTCCCCGACACCTCAAAGGTTTGTTTGGTGTCTCGAGAACGCCGGCTGTTGATGGTAGGAACATTATTCATCGCGCGTGTTCTTCCCTTACGGTCCTTATCCGGCCGTATTCTTCACTTTACTTCCGAAGCGGAGACTGTAGAGGTCATCTTCAGCTGCAGTGGAGGAAGGTGGTTTTGTGGGGGGTCGTAAGCACACCCAGCCAGTTCCCAGGTGGGTGGAAAAATTGCGATAATTTTAACTTCTCACTAGCTCTTTCACTCTCTCTCTCTCTCTCGCGTGCTAGAAGGGATAATTTATTGTTTCGAACTGTAGGTAACGCAAGACAGGTAACAACGCAACGATAAGGGCGTGAGCTACGGGGTCGAAGCGCAGTGTATTCTTGGCTTGCGCGTTACTTGACATGCCGCCGGTGGGGTCGGTGAACGGATGCGCGACAGATAACGTAACAGCGCCGTACGAGCTTCTCCTGGAAGTTCCAGCGTGTTGTGAAGAAGAGTCAGAAGGCTATCCTTGGTCACGATCCTCGATGTGTAGTATTTGTGTGCAGGAGAATGTGTGTATGTGAAATGTGTTCGTAAAGTACTGATAGGATTAAATCACGTTAAAGAATTCGTGCTAGACGTCTATCTAACGCGCTTGCTATCTTGCCGATACGACACTTCGTGCCGCTTCACTGATATTGAAGAGAGACTTTTCAAGATTTTTGGAAATTTTTCCTACACAATTCAAAATTATTGGGCAATGTTTTTATTTACTCTAGGATGCTCGCATAAAAACGCTTCAAATGACAGATGATACTTAGTGAAGCGTTTCTATTACAGCTATTTAAAAAATGCTTCAAACAGCTGTGACATAAACATTAAAAGGGATTCTTCGCACAAACAACCAATCGCTTTTTTAGTTGAAAGCTTCTCTTTACACGCCTGAAGCAATCTAGCAGGAAAAGAACTTAACAAGGAACATGCCAAAAATTCGATCCGAGCAATAAAAATAAAACTAATATCTCTCGAAAACCCGACAAAATGATATAATGAATAGTGTATGTGATTGCACTGCGGCCAGTGTTTGAATTAATCACAAGCATCATGCCACGAAGGACGCTTATGTTGGGAGAAAAAAAAACCTTCAATCAATGATCCGCCTGCATTCTGCATCTTATTGTGCCTGCGGTTTCCCACAAACGTTCTTTTCGATTAGTTCTGGCAGTAAATTTTCGATCCCTACTCTGCGTTTTTGTTAAACACCTCCCTCCCCCGGAGCAAAACTTCGCCTCTTAATTGACAGTAATTAAGAGTCGAAAGTTGAGAAAAAGGTCTACCAATTATGTCCGTCACCAAGTCGCACGAATGGTGCTCATTTGCATTGCCAAGAAATTGGAGACACACTGCCGTGTCTCGTGCCGATCATGGTCTGAAGCTGCACCAAATGAAGATGTTTTGTTGCATCCGCAGGCTTTTGCGAAGGAGGCTAATGAAGATCGCTGTGTGAAGTGTCCGTGTCGAGATGCACCCAAAACCGCATGAGTGTCTGTCTTCAGGGGAAGAACATCCACGACAAAACGGCTATGACAAAGTTCATTAGACGTTCCGCTTGGGAGTAGGAAAGTCTTTTTTGTTTGCGAAGGATTTGTCAGTTCCAGCTGTGCGTGAACCGTTCCCTCAGAGGAAAGTTTTCAGTTGACACAAAATGCACGATTTGTTTTGGTACGATGTTTTGGGGGGTGAGTGAGTTTGCTGCCTTCTTGTTTCACTCCTTGGTTGCCTCCAAGCATTTTGCGTGCAGCGATTAAGCCTCGTCAACGATGACAACGTTCGAGATGATGATGGTGGTGATGATGATGTGGATGGTGATCGCGCGGTGCTATAATGACGCTCCGAAAACGGCGCACGGTCGCGGTGAAATGCTCGAAGCAATCCCACTTGCCCCACCCTTTAACCACCCACATCACCGCTCCATCACCGGCCCAATGACGAATGAAAGATAATTGTTTTCCACTCTAGTTGCGCTGCGCGTCTCTCGCTCTCCATGCATCCTTGCCCGTACACAGTACCGCGCAAACGCCACAGTTATGATTAGTCTGTCCGGGTGTATGTCTTTTCGGTTATGTGGTTACCGTGGGCGTAATGCAACACCCAGACATGGGGCTTTGCGTGGTACCAGTGAAACCGATCGTGCAGTCGCATCGATCGCAATAAATCCTCATGCAAAATGGATGGATTTATAAACGATCATCAAGCGATCGATCGGTACCGTGCCCGTCTACATAGTCAGCACTTGTTTACCATCGTGCGCCATCATTGTGCGAAGGTGCTTGTTGGCGATGTGATGCGCCACGAACGAAATCGATCTCGTGCAGCACGGGATACACGGTGGCATTCCTTTGTGCCGAAATACGAGAGAAAGGTGTGGCGCATCCACGCGACCGTTTGGAGTATGATTGGAGGAGGGGTTTAATAATTTTCACTCGAAATCAGTTCCGCCCGGATGAACACATCTAGCGTATGATGTGTGTGTATGTGCGGGGAAAACTTTCGATAAGACTTATCATCCACAAGCTACCGCTGCATCAACAGTAGCAGCAAGTGGTGCAATCGATTGCGAATCCACTAGCAAACACTTCAACGCTCGACAAAAACCGAAAACACAAGCGTGCGATTATTTTATTCTGTTCGATGTTTGTGTTGTTACTTGTTTAGCCGGATAATTTTCCCTCCGCCAAAAAGGAATGGGGAGGTCGGGGGAAAAACTGAAGCAGGCAAACATATTAAGTATGCATGAATGAATCGATCGCGGAATCACAAAACATAACCAGTCCGGCAATCTGGCTGCAGGAAATGAAAGAGAAACCTCCCATTAGCCGTGTTCGCACTCGTCCGCAAAGAACCTGGGCAAGGAAGCAAAACAGTTCGCCAAAACAAAGCCAAACCAACAAAAAAAAAAACACAATAAATTCGATCCGAATCGTCTCGCTCTTGTCATGTGAGTGTGTTTGATTGAATCGCAACGAAAGGATTGCACAATCGGCGCGCCACGTCACCATTTGTACGTTACTATTCTTTTTTCTTTACTGAACTAAAAAACCGTAGTGACTCGAATAATTTGAAGATTAAATTTGACATTTTGGCAAACTGAGATCCCCTTTTGCAGATAATGCGAATGCTGATGTAATGAAAAAACACGGGCAAAATGCGCAAAAGAAACAATTTAATTGCGCAACATACTGACGCATGAGGCGCAGTGTGATTTATTGAGCGGGATGTGTTTGATTTGATTATGTTTTTATTACAGGCAAGACTGACATGCAGGTGGGTTTTGTGTGCTTAACAGTAATAGTGGGAAGACACTGTTTGACTTCCTTCCAGAGGTGTCTAATTGACGAAGGCAAAGGACTCGTCTTTACAGTTGCTGAACATCTTCAATTACTGTGGAGGTAAATAAAGGTACCCCTCTGTCGTATCAACATTTGAAGGCCTTAGGGATGTTAGTTTCAAGCTAGTTTGTTCGAAAATCGTAAAAACCTTGGAGTTCTTAGTGTTTTCTAAGTGTCCAATATCATCAGTCAATTTATAGTATAGAAAAATTAGTATGACCATGACTGACATTTGAAATCACATGAAATCCAGTCCTCCAAGAAACTACGATAAGGAATTCGACTTAAAAGTTAACTCCGACAACAATATTGATGGTGGAATTCTTACAAAAATTTCTTATACTTAAAATACTTTTCGCGACAGTCGAAGTTGCGAAGAATCAAACAGTGAGTCAATACTCACAAATAGCTCTTATACATGGACTCCGTTGATGTTGATGTTCTTCAAAGAATTTTTGGTTCCACCATGGAGTGATGTCTACAATGATGTCTTCAATGATATGGACATGTCATAAAAATGACACCGAACAACCGGGAAAATTTGTTTAAGTCGTTTAAGAAATGGGCAGTGGAGTCATAACTACACAAATCAGATGAAGTTACGGCAAGAAAAATTTCGTTTGAATTGCGGAACACAGCTTCAAGACTTCTTTCCTCAAGACATGCTAAAATTGTTTTTTCTTCACTCTGTTTTTCCCCCAAAAAGGCAAATCCTCCTGTTTACAGCGGAAAATTCGTAACGTAAAACACATTCGTCAACACTCAAAATCTCATTATCTAATCTGTGCTTTCGCTTCACGCTACTTCTAAGCACCCAACCATGGCAGCAGGTTTACCGGTTGGCCTATTTCTGCACTGGTACTGTGGACTGTTTGTTGTTATTCGTTTCCACCGGGTTGGGGATTGTTTTTCTTTTTTTCTTTTTCGGCTGCAGTTGGTTGCACTTGATGCGGAAGAACGAATGCAGCCGAAGCCGAACGAGACGTCTAAGCAGACGTAAGACCCACTGTACAAGTTTCCGTCTCGGCGGTCCGTGATTTATTGTACAGGAATAGTGTGCCACTATTTACTTCCCTCCGTTAAGAATGCTTTTTTCCCCCCAGCCGAAAACCATGGTGCATCGGTGCATGGATTTCGCACCGTTCAATTGTTCTTTTCTCCGTTAGAGGACATTCTTTACACAAAGTTTTCATTCGCCTTTGCGTTGTATAACGTTAGCTGTGCATTCACAGCTATACAAGCATCTTTGCCGCATCTTTCCAGATCGTTTCCGAATGCCGATAAGCAGCGAAATGGCAACACGATCGGATGCGATGCAACATTGTTGCGTACGGTTGTTCTGTTGTAGAAAGTGCCGTGAAAACATTTCGAAATCCTATCCCGATACCCGTCAATTTGGTGTAACACGAAAATGATCCGTATCAAAAACTCCTCAAAGCTGCCTCTCGCTTATTCTTTCGCACTTTAAGCACAGCACAGCGGGAAAAGTGCATGAAAATTACTACTATGATAATTTTCCGCTCGGTCGCCAGAGCGATTCAATGCAGTGTGATCGTAAGGGTTGGAGCAAGAGTTGACGCATAGTGGCAGTGAGATGGGTGAGCTTTTAGTGATTGTTATGGTTAAAGAACCATCTTTCTAGGTTAGGAGGTTGTGATTCAACGCCCGATGGTACGGGGGCGTTAATATTTGAATAGGTTTGTGGCAGATGAGAGTGGTGCTTATTCGTCTGCCGGGGGTCACAATATCCTGTGTCCGGAACGATTTCGCAGCCGGTTGGATGGGTCACTTTTGGGTAGGATGAGAAAAATGTAGTCCAAAAGGTAACAGGTCAACCGAAAGGCATTGGATACACTTTGTAGAAGACTTGATCGTTTAAACGCTGCAATAAACAACAGATGAGCTTCAAAATTGATTTCAAAAGTAAAAGGAAAAATGAAAGATCCTATATAATTTTTTTTAAGAATCTGTTAAGAAGCTATTGTACAGAGATGTGAAGATCAAACGACATCATTCAGACCATTAAAGTGAAGCTTAAGATTGTCAATCGTTCATCGGAATGGAACGAAGTTATCGGAATCCGCTTGACTGAAGTCCGTTAGTTAATTTTAACGACCGTTTTTTGTAAAGCTTCATCTACGCTTACACTCATCATTGGGTTTGATGGCAAACGACTTAGCGGAATCAACCGGTGTGGTCTCGCACTGCTAATGTACTTCGTATACCCGTAATTCGCCTTATAAGGGTACCCGTTCGATCCGATCGTTTCGTGTTCATTTTGCGTATCCAAACGGTAGTCACTTCCGGTGGGTATGTTGATCGGTGAAGACCACCGAGACTGATTCTCACGCCGGTACCAATATCGCAACTCGATCCAACTTGCGACTCTTCACAACCCAACGGACGGACGGCATGCATTTCAATGGCCAGTGTCAAGTGTCAAAGTCACGTGCACTGGTAAATGGAGGAAACTCATTGGTAGTTTTTTATTCCTCATTTTTGTGTAAATCACGCACATAAACACACACGGTAGACTTTTAAAGTGGAGAAAGAGGCGAGGTGTTTTCAACACGATGACCCACAGCAACTGCGGGTTTTCGGAGGAGAAAATTTGGGAAAGGTATGGAGCGAATCCGGTTGGACGCCTGACCGTCTGCGTGAAGTGTGCATACATTATGTAGCCTTTAAATGCCCTCAACAATCGCCACCAGTCTTACGGAGACGTTGACGTGTCACGACGTAAGAGATCGAACACCTGTAAGAGATCTCGGAAAGGGAATGAGCCAATGCAAGTCAGTAGCTAGTGGAGCGTGTTGATAGCCTCGAAGGTCGTTCCGGATGAGTTGTTGAGTTGGGAAGTGAGGATCTACTCACGATGTTTCCTTCTCAAAAACGCGTAAGGAATATTTAACATCTCGACCCACGGCTGATGCTGATCAACGATGCACGATTGGGTTCGAAAAAAAAACCCGCTACCAACCGGCTCATCTTCAAACCCTTGAAGGTTCCATCAAGCTTTTCACTCCCTTTAACGAGGGCGGGTCGATAGTGTGTTGACGGGTTCGCGAGTTCCAAGATCCGACACGTTGATCGCGTGATGAAGCACGATCATGATCGTCGTCTGGGTGTGTATGTTTGGAACCAAACCCCCGTCGTCCCAACACCATCCACCAGGCACGGGCGTGAATGTTGACGACGTGAATTATTATGCTTCAACGCCCATACCTCGCGCGTTCGTGCCGCATTTGTTTTCGAGTCTTCTGTTTTTCCCACTTTAGTCTTCTCCACCATTCAACTCAATCGTCGCATTTTGTCGCGGGTTGATGACCGACACCACCATCCAGCCTGCTTTGGCTTAATCCGGAATGGTGAAGGGCCGCCTCTTACTTGCACCAGCGCATTTCTAGGTTAGATCCAACCCAACCAATCTGCCTTCCCTCTCGAACGGGAAGTGTTACTGGTTGCTTTGCACTTCCCCGCGAACCTGGAGGTGAAAGACTGCAATTTCGTGAAAGCACATCTCGCACATCTGGGAATGGGCTGGAACGTCCCTGGCCATGCTTCTAGTTTGTTGTAGGTGGTGGTAGGATATGCCAACGAATAGAGTCCGCCAAGTCTGTCATTAGACGATCAGTCGAGCTGTGGCGAGACAGTGACCCCGGAGGCGGTTACGCGAACGATTTGCATGTTCGCTCCAGTTCCTCACGCTGCTTACGTAAAGGCCGTAGGGCCGTTTGGTTAGGACATGGTAGAGAGCTGGAGTCAGCACAGGGATAAATTTGATTGGATTTAAGTATCTGAATAGTCAGGAATGAACGGGGGTTTGTTTTTGGCAAGAAGGCATTTCATACTAGAATTTTAAACATCGCATCGCGTATCAATCAGAACTCCGTTGATTATGCCCTCAGGGGAGAAATTGTTAATAGCAAAGTTGTTATTGTCCGTCGTATATCCGAAGAACAGCAGATAGAATTTTTATGATAATTTATTTTACGGTTTTACCCTACCCGCAAGTAGAAATGTTTGTGAAATTTCGCAAAAAACGTTCGTCTTTTATGACTCTACTCCCTGATGTTTGATGCTGCAATGTTACCAATCAATGTTTTGCTTTTGGCCATTTGGCAGTATTACAGAAAAAAGGTACAATAAAACCTTATGCTGCAGCTGATTGTGGCTGATAATTGGCAGACACTGATACAGGTTCGAGAGCTGGAGCGAGAGTACGTGTTTTATGATGTGCGAAAAGATACTCGTCTGACCAGTTCAATATGAGTGCCGGAATTTCTGGGAAACACACCCAGGAACTACATAGGAAGATTTGGAGAAAAGCACTAGAAGCAAACATCGAAATGGAAGCCAAAACGACCAATAATCACAACTACTTTACCCTTTGCCCAGACTCCCCAGGAAAAAAAGTTCGATAACAGTACTTTAACGGCTTGCCAACAACAACAAAAAGAACACAAAACATTCCAAAACTTGAGGCAATCGGTTTTGTTGAAGTTATTTACGCTCGTTCGTTACGTGCAGTTCGTTTCGTTCTCGAGGGTTTTGAAATGGGTTTTGTGGTGACAAAGTGTGGCTGAAAGGAACGGGAAAAGTATGTGGGAAAATGAAGAAGAAAAATCACCCCCGAAAAACAGCACATCAGCGAGCCAAACGGCCAGAGGCTCTGAACGCGGTTCGCCTGTGAGTGATTGTGACAAATTGGAGTCGATTTCAAGGGATTCGGATGTGATCTGAAAATGGGTCACGCTCGGGGTCCGGCATGGTTAGTTGGTAGTAATCTGGGTCTGGTGCGGCACTTCAAATCCTGAGCTGTTAGTGTTCTGAAGCTCGTAAACCTGATTTAAATAAAATATGATCTCCACCACACCCAACCGGGAAGGGACATTCGATGCCAGCTGTATGAAGTTGATGGCGATCGGACGGACCGAATTCTGACCTGATCGCATCGATCATAAAAGATATGATAAAATGTATCATTTCTGTGGCAGGTTTGCTTCTTTGTTTCGCTGGTTATTTATTTAAAAAGGCAGGTGAGAATTTCACCCAACACCCGTTAGACGTCTGGTCAAAGGAGGGACCGTTGGAGCTGCCGGAAAGGGGTTTAACTGCTCCGTTTGATAAACGCTTTCTCCTGCACTGGGGGGATTAGGTCACCAGGTGAGACCATGTCATGCCATCCGGTGGTCACAAGAATGCGTCGTATGCATGTCCGAATGAAGTGACGATACTGAGCTAACCGAATTATGACCCTCCCGAAAACTTCGGGACAGGAACTCACGCACACCTAATCGATTCAGTGCGGTCCAGTTCGGGTGGGCGCCGTTAATTTGGCGCGAAAATTGGCTCACTTTTCCCGAACCCGTGTGCGTTAGAGCTTTGCTCAGCGAGCGAGGTTTTTGGGGTTTCGTCACACGCTAATGAAGTTAGTGAATGAAGGCGACGTGCGAATGCATCGTGGGCTGACGGACGAAGAAATGGGCCACCCCGAAAGTGGTGTACTGGAAAAGGGTTCCCCAGTTTTCCATTCAGTTTCCCCCGCCAGTCGGAAAGGAAGAAGGAAAACCTAATGGCAATCGCGATGGTGAAGATTAATGGCGTTGGTCCGACTGCGATAGACATTATCATAAATTTTGAAGCTCCGGTTTAAACTGACCGGAGGAATAAGACTATTTGCTAGCTGGGGTTTGTTATTTTTCTCCTTCGCGTTGGGATGGGTCTAGTACATTACGGTGTGGATAATGAAAAACGCGTTCCCATCCACTGTGAGGATGGGAAAATGGTTGCGCTTTCACCACCCTTCCGTGGTCAAGTTGGTGCGTAAAAATCGATAGACCTGCATGGCGACGAAGAGGAACCATAGTCACATCTCTTCACCCAGGAGATCCACGAGGAAACCCAAAAACCTTGTGGTGACGGACCGAAAATCAAGGTCATCGTATGTTTCAAGCCGTAAAAGCTTAACATAATGCGCACATTTACATGCACTAGCGGACTGTGTCCATCGTGTGTTGCGCCATCCAAGATATCCCCGCTATTACGATCGTTGTCTACCATCGCCCCGATCATCTCGGGCATCGGGATTGCCGAGCCGAGTAGGAAAACTGTGTAAATTCAATTCAAAAGACCAGCAATTAACTGTTTCGCATCAATCTGGTGCCGGTGTGGCCACCGAGCGTAACCGGCGGGTGGTCGAAAAACATTCACCCATTGATTACGCTTTCGCCAACTGCTCGGCTCTTTCTTCTTCACCTTTTTCCATTCCGTGGCAGAACAGTTAGGTGTAGAATGTATACACACGCCAAACCTTTCCCGGGACGAACGTTCGCCACCGGGTAGCTTAATGTACTTGTCTAATATCATACGGTCCGTAGCAGGAAAAAAGGCACAAAAATAAAAATCTCCCATCGACAATTGGCCACTGATTGGGATGGTTTGGGACATCTTGGGTAATGGGGCGAATGTCCGGAGGTACCTCGCTTAAAAAGTTCTCACTTTCCCAAAACATTCTCATCCAACCATTAGGCGTCACACGGCGTTGACATGGGGGCATTAATCGTTCGAAACGGTTCCTAACACACGCGAGAAATGTGTGTGTTTATTTCCACCTGAACGCATTTCCCGACTCCCGGCGGGAAAACAAATGGCGTCCGTACATTACGTTCCGGTGCTCTAGTTCTATAGCCTCACTCGAGGGTGTTTGGGTGTGTGTCTGTTTCGATAGGTGCTTTTCACCGATTTCAATCTAACGCAACCGATGTAGGTCAGTGGTAAGAACAGTTCTGGTTCTGACGTTGGAGATCGCATCGCGTACACGCTTTCCAACGGTAACGCACTTCGCTGAGTTAATGGCGGGCGGGTGGAGATCTTTCGGATCTCTCGGCGATCTCTTGAAAGCTTAACGGTGTTGTGCTTTGTGATTGCTAGTGTTGTTGTTTATCCACACCGTAGGAGGCTTCATTAAGTCTTTTCTAACCAATTTCCGAAGCAGATGTTACCGTTGTTGACCGATATGTTCCACACAGTTGACAGCACTTTCTTTCGATATGGGGATTCGATCAGTGGATAATTTGAGAGTTGTCAACCACAACAGTCTCCGGGGGAGGGAAGTTTTATTGAACAGCAATTTAACACTTTTTGACCATTCTTATGCGTAGGAATGGTTACACATTGTCACCTGAAGTGTGTGTACACGAACATTTTTTGGGAGGGCGGTTTTTAAGACTTCTCCTGTAAGTTTGTAAGATTGTCTGTGACGAACGGGCGTGAACAAAAAAAATGGGTCACTAGCGCCTGCCTGTGAGTATGAATTATTTATGTCACAAACCCCCCTTTTAGCTGGAGTGTTAAGCTCCAAAACACACTCCTTGGTTGTGAGCATGTTTGAGACGCCCAATTTTGACACGATGAATGAGCATTCGTAGCGTGTGGAGGCACAAAAAACATATGCGAGATATCAGACGACAAACACCTGGGTGGACGGACGGATTTCTGAGTGTGGCAGAGTATAAATTTATTACCCCCGTAGTCATTGTTGTGGCCCTTTTGTTTGGAAGGGGATTTTTTTTTAATTTCTGCGCCCAGTGCCAAACGGACAGGGCAAGTCTACCGAAAGCAAAATTCGCAAACGTCACCACAGCAAGGGTCCCGGTCCGGGTGTTTGGTTGCGGGCGTTGAAGTGGTCGGAATTTAGGATAAGCAACTGTAATTTTTGCAGCCTGTCCAGCATCCACTGTACGGCTGCCCTAGCCGGTTTTTTTTCGTTTCGTGTCGTACCAAAGGCAAGTTTGTAAGTTCGTCCAACCGCGGCCGTAATCGCGACCACAACATACGACCGTGTGTACTTGCACGCGGTATAAACTTGTTTCCATTTTTTTTGTTCGAGGTCCCTTTGGCTGTGGTTTTCTTCGGCAAAGCAGGCTCGCGTTACATCACGGGTTGTGTGCGGATTATGTGACCGACATTCCCGGAGCTTGAGCTTGACTGAGTTCGAGTAGGTTGGATTGAGGTTAGCGAAATCGTTGTCGCTGGTTCTCAATTTAGGACACTCATACACGTCCACCGCGACGTTCCCATTCTGGCGTTCGGATGTATGGTAATTATTGCTTACAGCAACACCTTGCCAGTACTGCATCTTCAAGATCTTCAAGATGTTCGTGCTAAAAATGGTGCTCACCTTTATTAATCGTTTACATTGATGACGCTCGAATGGGCAATTAAAAGTAATGAAATTGTCTTCCGAAGGTCTTGAAGGTCGTCGTTAGCCGGTCGCCAGCCACCGATCAATATCGTGCAGAACGCACCGGATGGGAGGTGGAGCGAATTAGTTTCATCCTTGAACTCCTCTCTTGACACCTTCGCCAGTGCTAGGGATGCAGGTGTTGTGCATTCCAGCCCGAACGGTGACCAAATGAGGCGAACGTGAGTGATCGTTTCTTAAAGCGATGCGCAAAAGCAAAAGCGATCATTATGCGGTGTTGATCGAAACGATACTGGTAAAGCAAGGGGCTTAAATCCCGTGGGGGTGTGTGTGTAGCTTGTGTCGGTGTAGGATGGCAGATAGCTGCCAGCACGTACCACTCATAACCGTCCGGGCGGGACCGATCAAGCCGAGAAGACGTTATTGATTCCGTAGCCGGTCACCTAGGCTTTTGCTGGAGGTGCATCATCTCCCTTATGGTCATTGTCGACAAGTGGTTGGATTTCTTGCACACAAAAAAATATGTAAGCAAAAAAAAAAACGGAGCACCGACAAAGAGCGACGAGATCAGACTGGGATGGTACATTCCATTCGTAGCATCCGCAGACAGGCGTGCTCTGGGTCGTACCAAGTTTGCCGCAAGTTGACTTCATATCAGTCAAATCAATCTTCATTGGTCGCGTCTTTAGTGAGCATCGTTCGCATTGTCGTCGCGGTCGTCGGAAGGCGCGTATGAAAGGTGGGCAGATTTTTTGTTTCTGTTTTATTCTGCCAAGTCCGGTGTGGGCTCGATTTCACGATCGCACACGATCGTTCGTTTTGGAGTAAAAAAAAAGTTGTGTCCCTCCAACTGACAAGTGCTCGTCCAAGACAACAAGATGCATTGTGCGCGTGAAGTTCGTCAGTGAGGTTCATTGGGAGTCCTTAAGAATGGTGCAGTTCACCGAAAGAATGCAATTCGATTCTGCTCCAGAGGTGGATGTGTGTTTGGAAGACGTCAAATCGAACGCGGGCGAAGATTAGAACTGGTGATCGTCTTCACATTCACGCTCTTCCCAAACCAAGGGACTCCACTCCACTGGACACGAACTAGTGATGAGAAGAAGTTTTCCAGTTCGTTCGCACTTGGGGTTTCGCTTTTGCTCGAATTTTGATTGACGTGCGATCGTGCGCGCGAATCCATTTAGAATGCAACCACCACCAGTTCGCTGCATTTATTCATGGGACGTCGGTCGGTCGTCGCGGTGCCATCGCGGATCGAGAACCGGCAGTGTCCTGACGATGGACACCCGTGTGCCTTGCGAGGCATCTTGCTGCATGATTGATGAGTGTGGCGATCGGCGATAAGCCGCCGCATGATAAGGGAGAGTGTTTTATTTTTAGCTGCAAAACAGTTGTCATTATTTTGCGATCAATCACCACAGGAAACGGGGCACTATTGTGCCGCTATTGGGAAGGGGAAAAAAGTCCTGATTTGATGGGAGGAATGAACATGTACGTTTAAGAATGAAAAAAACACCCCCTCTGCATAGTAAACGGGGCGTTGTAATTGACAATGATTGGATTTTAATTGATTAGAATCGTGTGAAAAAAGCGAGTCTTATAGGGTGCTAGGATGCTTGCTAAGTGATAATTATACTGCTTCGTAAATTAGTATTGCAATGAACTTTTGCAGGTGTGAATGAAACTGTTGTTGGGCTCCACAAATTTGCGGACACGACCGTATTTTCATAGGCTCATACCTGATCTGATCTGTCGAGAAAAAACCCGAAGTAAGTCATCACTAACCGAACGATAAAACACTGTCAGGAAGTTCATTGGTCTTCACAGCAACTATCCAGCGAATGTCTGTACGGCCGTGCAGAACAACCGAGGTTAGAATTCCACCCTAAGAAGCCGTTAGGATTCCAACATGGCATTTGTGCAACATAAAACAACAAGCAAGATGTCGCGCGCGCGCGCGCACACCAACAACTGGGCGGTACTGGGCGGCATCAAACGGATTCCCATCCTTTCCCCAACACAGTCGACCGGGTAACCGATTATGAACGCATCGGTTTGTCGTCTGATTTAAATAATTACCACACTACGCCGCGGCCAACCATTAACATTAATTGTTAATGAATAACGCTCAGTTTTGCACCCCCTCCCTCCGGTACCGATCCCGGTGTGGTCAAGTGAAATGGAGATCTCGCAGTTGACCACAGGCGGGAGACACTAATTAAAAGAGTAATTATTAACAGCGGAATTGACTGGCGATTATTGCACGGTGCGCTGGCCCACAACGCCAAGCATTTGTGGTGCCTTAAAAAAATTTAACCCACCAGAGTGGCTCCCAGTGGCCGTCCCATCGGTGGTTTAATGAACCAGTTACTAGCTACTGGATCCGCTCCTGAAGCGATCATGTTTTATTTCCCATCCCCGAACCATGTTACGCTCCGGTCCCCGTTTGGCCGTGTGCTCGCTCGATAAATCTTGCGATTGTTCTGCAAATATTGCCGCCAAGAACCACGGCCCGGCCTGCCGGACGGAATGGGTTGAGCGATAGACACAGCGCAAAACCTAAACGAGCGGTTCGGTGGGAACCGTACCTCGGTGCAATAAATTGATCCTATTAAATATTTATTGCTTCCCGTCGTTCGGGCAAATCTTGGAGCTAACTGATCGATCGATTGGTTTGTCTAGCCCAGTGCCTAGAGTTCTGAGCGGCCACGAGTGTTTGTCCACGGTTCGGGTAAAACTTCATGATTCATTTTACTGTGCATCTCCACCCCATTTGGAATGAGTGTTCGATCGGTGCTGCTCCGAAGGGATGGTCCCAAAGTGACAAACTGCTGTCAAACAGCTCCGATCAATCTGACAGTCATTGCTACGGGGTGGAAGGTGCAACGCGTCCGACCACCAACCCCCATCACCATCACGACCGGTTTCTGGGCGCACTTGCAAGACGCTCGCCTTACATCCGCCGGGAAGATGCATCTTCCTAAAAATAGCACCAACTAGTCTCGTGCACCCGCGAGCGATTTACAATTCAATGCAAAAAGACCTCTTTGGTTGGGGAGGTTTGGCTTTTTTTTGTTGTTTACTATCGGATGGTAAATTATGCCAATCGAAGAACAATTGTTTATTTATGCCCGTTGTGCCCGGGGGGGTTAGCTAGCTGGAGCAGGCGAATGAAAAATAAGTTCCAACGCGCCTGCAGACTTGAACAGACTGGCCGAGGAACTGGTGGAAAGCTCTGGCCAGTTACACGAATGGAGCTCGTGCTCGTTTGAATAGTTTATTGAAATAAATTTCAATACTAAATGTGTCCTGTTGTGGATTTTTTGTTCTAGCCACCCGGGATCCGTTCGGACACGGTCTGTTAGGTTTTGTGGCGATTTGCGTTTTGATTTATTATTAACAAATTGTTGTCGAAAAGGGAATTCATCTTCGTTCAGGGATGGTGTAAGCGGATTGCATTCTTTGAGGACTCAAAACCACATGGATCAAGGTAGTCAGTTTTGGGAGAAGTGATCCGGTTTGGTGGGGAAACTTTAGTAGTTTTTTTTCGTTTGATTGTGTGTGGAATGCAGGATAAGATGGAGTGCTGGTACAGAGTGGACAAGCACACGTGCAAAGCAATCGAACCGGTTTCAAAACGCGCATAACAACACACACATTCCTTTTGGTCTAGGTTCCACGTTTGATTGATCGAAAACGATAAATTTCAATTAATCTCCCTCAAGCCACCTAACCCCCCAGGAGAATTGGAAAACTGGTGGTCGAGAATAGGAACCAAATCTGGTATTGATAGGAGTAAAATGTGCAAAAGAGGGTTTGGGAGGGAAAAGGTCGGGGAGGGGAGACAGCTTTTCGGAAACCGGCTTGCACCACATTCCTGCCAGTGGTTTCACTTCGACACAATTTCGGCGCACACATGAACCAATTTCGCTACCAGTTGTGTGATGTAGTGAGAATTTAGACATATGGTCAGTTCTACCAATTTCAGACGGTAAGCTTGCAAGATACCAACATGTTCTGCAGTGGTTTTCTACACAAAGAATTATTTCTGGGAAGTGTCTGGGAAATAATACAAAACCCATACCTCCGAGCCGGCCGTCCGAGTCCAACGATTGGCAAAAGCGTTGAAGGTCATCCTCAAGAAATTCGGTAGCCGATGTATTTCACTTAGACCCTTAATTAACCGCATCGAATGATACACATCACTGCCCCGTTGGTGGGCATTGTACTGTAGGCTACCAGTGTCCAGTGCCGAAATCATTTCTACGCTTGCGTTCTTGTGATGCTTTCCGCTTTGAACGGGGCGGTATAAAGTTCTAAGCATTCTGTAAAACGCACAAGAACGCCGAATAGGCTCAGCAAGCGGTAGCTCAACGTGACGTGATCTCTACACAAAGAAGTTGTCTGAATGATCGCCCCCAAATGTTGCTTCTTTTCTTTTGAATGACAAACACACATACAGACAGACACAATCAATAGAGGACCCTCGTGAAAGACACCCATAGGCCGGGTTCGAAATTTAAACAGCAAGTTCGCCAAGGAGTCATGATTTGTCGGATGAAGACAACCTCAAGTAATTCTTCCTTGGTCGTCCAAGATCTCGTTAGTCGTTCGGCACAATGGTCCAAAAATCCAAACTTCCCGTGGTGCTTTTCTTCTCGCACATAAAACTCCACTTCTGGTTCGGAGCCTCTGAACTGCTCACCGGAAGCCTACCCTTTCAGCTTCATACCACGCAAAGAACTGGTGTCTTCACCTGCCACACCGGGAGCACACGTTCGTCCATTCACTTTCCGACACCTTTTGCGCTTGATTAAGAATTTGCCGCCTCGCGGGCAAGTGAAATCGAAGCGAAACTGATTTTTGCTTCGAATTCTTCGATCGGCAACTCTGCGCCACTTCAAAGCTGCCCCGCTGTCCGGTTCAGGGAGCTTCCACGTACGCTTTGCTCACCTTTTGGTTACCCTGCCGCGATTCAGCGCACGGTACCGCGGATCGATCTGGCCTGATCCACACCTGTCTGTCGGCTTGTGCTTGTGGTAAAACAGGTGTGAAATGTTTGCGTTCTTTTGCTACGGTACGGTGAAAAACCAGACGATGGAAAAGCGAAACCCCGGGAACGGGGCAGCGATTGTTCAGAACCGATTGGATCTAGTTGTTGAGCATTCTCTATTCGTAGTCATTCGGGTCGTTTACCTGCATCGCCAACAATCGTCGAGGTCGGGCAAATGATGGGTAGCTTATCGGAGGTTGTACAATAAGTGGAAAATTGTACGATTGATTGTTGGGATTGTGTGGCGTTTTACGAAAGTGAAAAAGAGAGTATTCCTGATGGAAGCGTCTCAAGGCGACTCATTACAGAGGGTGGTTTTAACAAGATATCTGTATGATATACCTACTAACCGGTCTTCATGATCATGAGTGCAGCTCTTCGTAGTTCAACGTCTCCCGAGGGAGTACCATTTTACGGTATAAGATGCAGAAACTGGGGCATAAATATGAAGTCATCCTGAATGCCCGCACGTCTTCCTCTGCGCGCTTGTAAGCGTCTACGCTACATGCACAGAGGAACTAATAATTTTAATATTTATTAATTAATTTACATGAAGCGAAGAGGCTCCATGTTGCTGATCATGAACAGTTACGTTCAGCGCTGAGCAGTGGAAAATAGTAAACATTGTCATTCACAGCCATTGGTTGGGTTTTGCATTCCGTGTGCATTAAACCTGTTACGGTAGTTATTCCGTTCCATTTGGGCCGAGAGGCGCTTCTGCACCTCGCTGGTAGAGTGAGATGCGACCATTGTAGCGACGCATCTAATAAATTAATTGACCAGTACCGAGGAGTCAGTGTCTTGGCCTGTTTCTACGTCCACTATCTACCGCAGTCTTCCAACGATCAGCCCACAGTCAGCCAATTGTCGTTAAGCTTCGGGAGTGCTTCCGCTGTTGGAGAGTCGGCGGACAACGGACAGATGAGTTCGCATCTAGCTAGTTTGCAAAACTAGCAGCCCAACACAGCCAAACCAATAATTTCTTCATCACATCGGTTTTTTCCTAACTGTTCCGTTTGTAACTGTTTTTATGGCCGTTTGCCTTTGGGAGCACTATCGGAAGCGCTCGGATTGGAAGGGAGCGAAAAGGGATACTACAGTTCCCAAGGGATGCCATGTCTGACTACTTTCAATTCCAGCTGATCGCCCGTAAGCAGAGCCCGGTAGTTGGCTGATACGGGTGGCTAATATCCGTAATCATTGTTTGCGGTTTTTGGGGCCTTGTTACTGGAGCACACCCGTTGACTTCCATGTTGCATGAGAGCCTTGGTCGATCGCCGGGCGCGGAAGCACTCTTCAGGGGTAGATAGAGTTTTGCGTAACCTCATCAATCACTGGATACTGGTCGGATGGCGCAATCGGCAAATCGTTTCGCTGGCCGTATGCGATGCGCCGTGGCCTACAAATCGACACAAAACCGAAACCAGGCAACGGTACATCCGGCCGCTGAGGCCGTTTTGTGCAGCTGGGAGAGCTATTTAAATTATTACGAACCTCTCGTACGGGAAGTTGGGCCTGTTCGGTGCCGATCAATCTTGATCGGCCTCGATCGCGGCCAGTGGTTTGGGAAGGCGCCGGCCAGGGTGTGCTGGTTTGGCTAGAATTATTGCACAGTTTTGTGGTGCGCCACCGTATCGCTGCCGCACATGCCGTGCGTTTCTGGGTCAGTTTTGCTAGGGCTTTTGAACGTAAACACGCTCCCCGGGTTCTTAGAACGTTTTCATACCGGGAACAAATCGAATGCGCCCAGATTCAGGCCATTCTTGGCAATGGAAACAATAATCGAAATTGATCGCTAATTAAAATCACCTCCAACGCCATGGATTGTACGGGCATACCGAGTGCCGATGAAGCTGTGCAGTCACGGGATGTTGGTTGGCGTATTGTTTGACTATCCTTTCAAGCAGTGCAGCACCGCGAAGGTACAGTACAGGGTTAATTGTGTCGATTTATGAGAAGAACAAAAAACGGAAGGCCAACTCACATGGATCGATTTCCAGCTCGTACAACATTCTGTAAAGCAATTCCAATCGGTTACCGCAGCTCTCCCCCCGAACCTCCGTCTACAGGGAGGTTTCGGTAGCAGAAGCGTGAAGGAAGTAGAAAAAATATGATCGCAATTGGTGATCGCGAACATTTTCATTTGCAGCGTACACGGCGTGTACATGCCACATGTCGTGCTAGAGCAGCATAAATGAACCACATGGATATGATCACACACACACACTTGCATATACGTGTGTGGGGGACCTTGTTCTGTCCGGTTCGGTTGGATGTTTTCATTCTCGTTCGGGCGAAAACCAACGGATGGAGGAGAACTTTTCACCGAAGGTGCGAATGAGAGTCGGATGGTACATGGTGAATAGTGACCGCCCGTCGAACAATACGTGGGACGGTACGGGAGCTACAGGTAGAAAATATTGATCTTAAATATGGTTCCACCCTTATGGGCATCTGGGCTGGGTGATTGGATTGTAAGCATCGTTAGCTACGGTTCGGACATGCAACCATTTCTGTGCGGCATTCTAGTTAATGAATACACCTGTACGCTCCGTGGAACGAGCAGCGATCCATCGGCTGGGGGGTGCGTGTGGAAGAAGATTTTATTCTATTCATGGTAAAGATTGCAGCAGAGGCAATCAAGCCGGTGTTACTGAAGTAAAGCTGAGAGCCTTTTATGCAGATACGCGCAAAGGATACGTGTGTCTGCGGTTAAATAGACGACAGTCTATGACTTGTGCTATTGTGTTGAGTGTCATTTGTTTCATGTATATTTTGCAGCAATGACTTGAAACTTTATTTGTAATTTTCAAAAGAAAGTTGCTTGTGCTTTAGAATATTAATAATAAGCTCTTATTAATAATCTTTCATCTGCTTGTGAAAAAAAACTTAATTTTGATAATAAATTTCTAAAAAATATCTTTCTCACGAAATGATCGCCTAACTCGCTGGAAATCGTTTTAATTCCTGTCTCCCATATTTTTGGGTCAAAATTTACGTTTTCCCCAAGAAACTAAAGTTTTGCTAACACCTTTGAAGCTCATCCTCCCGGAATCGAAATTGATTATGTTTCGTGCCCGCGAGGAAAATCCCACCTTACACCGGGTACGGTGGAGATTACACCGCGGCAAAGGAAGCAACCAACCTACCGCCATCACCACCACCAACAGCCGCCCCCATTGGATGGACACCTCGCGATGATGTGTTTGGGTTCGTTTGTAAGAAAACGAAAGACATCGGCGAGTGCAATAAAAACGGAGTGTCTGTACCGCAAAATGAAGCAAACGAAGAAGCGTTTTTGTTCCGAGCTTCTAAAGGGGGGAGGGTGGGTTGGTTTGTTGGCTGTTGCCTTTCCCCCTTATCGGGGTGAGCCGGTTGCTCATTTGCCGAGAATGCGCAAAAGTTCGCGCAAATCAATTGTGTGTATACACAATTATTTATTCGTTTTCTCACAATCAGCGCTAAATCAGTTGTATTTACTCCCTTCCTTCACACCTTCACCGCCGGAACCCGTGTTTTGCTTTATTGTCCCACGTTCGTCCTCAGCCTGCGGGATAGTTTTTCCATTTTCATTCCACCGTTTCATTCGACCGGCTGCTTCGTTTCGTACCGGGTTTGTACGATTTCATATGCATGCCTCGTTTTGGTGAAGCAAATTAAATAAATTAAATATTGTGTCGCACACGGTGTCACTGGATCGGGACGGAAAGAAATAGTTTCCAGCGAGTTTCCTTACCCTTTCCACGGTCCGTAACGCGTCCGTACGGGATAATGAGGCGTAAAATAGGAGACAAAGGGAAACGGACAGGGCCTGAACCTGTAGGGATACACCCCGAAGGGCCGTGTATGATCGCCATCGGTAGTAGTGGTAGTAGTAGTTCGTTTTTATTGCACAGGCACGACTGTGTATTATTTTCGCATGCGCTTATTTGAGCGCGTATTATTCTTTTATTCCGATATGGGGATTCGTATCGATGGCGGTTGTCAGGGACTTCGTTTCTTCGCCAAAGAGGCAAAAGGAAGAATCTTCTTCATGGGTAACAAAACCAAAGAAGGAAAGGAGAAAAAAAACGAGCCTCCAATCGGCCGATGTTGTACGGATCGTTGCTGATCATCCCGTCGTGCCAGACCAAACTCATCCAGTGGAGTGTAGTATGTGAAGCGCACTATCTGATCGTAGCATGCAGGTTAACGGTAGGGTGAATAAAAATGAAAACTAAAATTTATACAGGGTTTTTCGGCGATCTCGTTTCATAACACTTAAGGTAAAAAGCTTTCCAAGTGTACTTTGTTTCGGTTTTTAAATGTAATAAAAAAGAACTTTGTTTCAAAACATTAAAAAATGTTATGATAATAAATAGTTTAATAAATGTATTGTCATTTTTACACCTAATAAATATATTTGCTAGCCCAACACACAATAACGTTTCGACAAACCCTGCCTTATCTTCCATACCATACCAAAAACCCAAGGGCACGCTCTCATTCAACTCTTACCGCGCGCCTTACTTCCTTCCATATGCATGTACCACACGTCGATATTTATGTGTCGTCCGATGCGATGCGACCAAAACCAATGCGATCGATGCCGTTTCGTGGGGGGGGTAGAAGGATGCGAATCGGAATGCTTGTCTCGCACGGGCATCGTTATCGGAAGTTCGCGGGCAGCGCAAAACATTCTCGACAACATTCCCATTGGGCGCGCACATACAGACATACACACACACACACACACACACATACACGAGCACATGTGTATCTGTGCTGTTGCTATCGACAAGAATGTTCTACCCTTGCAAGGGACATTTGCTTGCATGTTCTCTGTCGAAGATTTCGGTACCATTTAAGGGCAAGCTGGAAGGTGGGCAGACAGATCGCAAACACAGGGCCCGTTCGCTTATCTCTGCGGGCTGTGTGCTGGGCGATAATCGCCTACTTAGACAGAATATCTGAATTAATTGACCTGGAATCTGTCAAGCAGGTGAGGATAGTTAGGGTTTTTGGTGTGGCTGTGTTTGGAATGGGTCGAATGACAAGCGGATTGGGAAGTTTTGTTATAAATTGACTATGATTCTCTTCCTTCGTTCAGCTGTTGGAAAGTGTTGGGTTGGAAAGTGGAAGAAGTACACAAGTCAGGCGCTGGTAGGTGTTAAAGCTAAATCACCTTCACTTACTTGCAGATCATTACTGCGATTATCAGCTGCAACGCATGACCAATTTCACTTTTTTTCTAGCCGAAAATGAATGGAATTTGACAAAAAAAAACGAAATAAAATTCCTCAATGTACAATTTTTAAAGCCCGATCAAATACAATACGCACATATACGCTTGTTTAACATCCTCCATGATGTAACTGTTGATCGGTGCAATAAATAACTCCTGGTGCAACATTGTAGCCCGGATCAAAGGCTATCACCGCCCGTGATCGATAGTAGCTTAACTCATGCGAGTGTTTTCTCGATTTTGCGCTATTTGTACCAATTTCGCCCACACGTGGTACGCCTCGTTCGCTACTAGGGCTCCGTTATCGGCGTACTGGCGCCTTCACAAACATACAAACACACATACACACACATACACACAGGTATTCCGTTGCACCAAGCTTCCCATCTTCTTTCCAGCGGTTCCTATTATCTCGTCGTTGAAAACAAATAGTTTGTTAGCTTTCTTCATCCAATCGTCAGGTTCGTCGCTTTTGTTTCAGTGGTAGAAGTCTTTCGTTTTGCTAGCGTGATGCTTCAGCCCGCAACGCGCTGCTGGAACAATTAACAACACTTGGTCGTGTTCTGGTAACTTGATTTTCTCTGCACTCTTTTCCCAACCTCCCTACCTCCATCCCCAATCCCCCTTCCTTTTCCCTTGTAAACATTTCCCTTTCATCTTTCGGTGGAGTAGGTGTGGATAGAATGTGGCCGCTTTTATTATCAGACTCTCTGCAGCAGACGGATGCTTCGTGTGTACTTCTATTTGCTGTTATTTGTTACCTTTTCAGTAGCCGTTTCCTATCGCCCGCGCGTTTGTTTTATGCCTTTTTTTGGTTTTCGTACGGTGAACACACATTTCTCAAGAGCCAGTTGTGTGGTTTTTTTTCAATACGCCCTTCTGTTAGATACAAGCCTTTTTATACACAGAGGGTTTAGTTTTATTGCCCCTTTTCTGGCATAACGAGAGTTCTTAGCAGGTTGGTTGGGGAACTCCACGGGAGCACATTTGAAATTGAAACCCAAGCAGACGTGCTGGGACCTGATAGTAGACGTGCAGTAGCAATTGTAGAACGTGTATGAGACGGGTACGGGAATGATGTTACGCTGATCACTAGAATGACCGTAAACGTACGAGGTGCACTAACATGTATCATCTGGCAGTTGGAGCTTCCGAGAATGAAAAAGTTCTCCTAATTAAACGTTCTGCTTGCTGCCCTTCTTAATAGCAATGCGTCTAGGGCCGCATGCGTCGATGGTAATAAAATGATGGTAAGGTATATTATACCCAACCTTTTACGACGATGTTCCTCGATATGATTGTTTTTGATGAGCTACTATTTGGTGTAACTAATACGTTCGTAAGGTGTTCTTTTGCTTGATAGGGTGTTTTTAAAATCTGAATTGAGATGAAAGATGGAAATCAATATTCATTCAATCTTCCAGCCAAATTCAATGTAGCTAGAAAATTCGACGACTAATTAAACCATTAGCATGCTCATAATCTAATGTTATGTTATGAATCAAATTTTGAAGGAAAACTTCCCACACACCTTTACTTCAAAGTCATCAGCTTGGCCGTCGATTGAAAATATTATCGTCTCACCACAAGAATATTGCCATCTTTTAGCGAAGAAAGCGTCTCGAAGTGCCTCGAATCGTAGCTAATGGGCATACTATCACGCCGCTATTTAGCTTGTTCGGTTGAAAGTTTTTTATTCGGTCCCGTCAGCAGGGGCTTGTGTTACAAATTTCATCTCATTGTTTTGGCGTGCAATGGTGCAAAAAAAAAACACAGCTACCACCCCATTATCCTCTCATACCGTCCTTGCCATCAATTTTCCTTCCCTTTCCCCCCCTTCCCATTTCCCGCTCTTATTCATGTAGCAAAAAAGTTACGTGCAGCGTCACCGTTGTGGGGATCGCGTACATCTAAACACAAGCAGCTACTGGCGAGCAAACGCGAATCGATCGAGCGCGCGCGCGCGCTCGCTTTTCTTCTGCAATTTTCTCCGCTTCCAGTTTTCCAGTTATGTTACGATTAATTGCTCACCGCTCGCGGGGTTATTTGTTGCGCTACAAACGTCCAACCCCTCCATCTTCTCACTCTTGCCGCTTCCATCTTTCTGCGCATGTCGTTTTGGTTGTGATGTTACGAGCATCGAACCACAGTGCCCACGTTGATAGAGCGGTTGCAATACTATCACGAAGCGTCGAGCTTTTTATTGGGAGGAAAATGTTTCCGATTGTTGCTAGTCGCTGCAATAAGCTTCTTCCAGTTTCCCAACCACGAGTTTGTGGTAGGACTTGGCAGTTTCTTCTATCTTTCTTTTTTTGTTCGGCATCCCCAAACTGCTTTCGCTCAGGTGGTTTGAAGCGAAATTTCGATTTCGCTATCACTTCTTGGTGACCTGAAAAATGGCACCAATAAGATTATTCTTCCTTATTCCTTTTACCGTGCGGCATAGAATTAGGTAGCTTATTCTGAATGAAATTCTACAGAACACCGGACTTGGGGCCACCCAGGGTGACATTATCCTGAGTACCGTTAGTTGCGTAGCTGCCGTGCCCATTTTGTGCAAAACCCCCCGGAATGAAGGATTATGAAAAAAGTCTTCCAACGCTGGTCAGAGCCTCCAAGACATTCTTCCCTCTTTTTCTGCTAAGAACAGTAGTGTGGTTTTGCATGGCAACAGTATAAACCAGGCAAGAATTAATAAATTCTGTTCTTCCCTCTTCTATTGTTCAAAGCAAACGCGTTTTGCTAGTGCTAGATTGAAGGTTGATAAAAGCCAAAACCTGATTGCCCAATCAATCAGCCCGAAACGTCGTGCGCGACGTACTGGTGAGCATTAGTTAATGTGGGAATCGGCTACAGCGTAATCAATCGAGTGTCAAATTGACCAGCTGGGTGAACTGTCCGTAGGATTTAGAAGCCCCGGAAACGGGTACTAGGTTAGTCCGATCACGAACAACTTTGGGGCGTTCAATTTATCAACCCAACACCATCACCGGATCGCTTAACACCCTTTTTACGCAAACACCGATCCGGTGGGAGCAATGACCTCATCGCCCACCCCAGTAGGCAGTGAGCTTAGCTGTGCTTTTCGGCCTCAGCACCGACTTCGTTCGCCGAGATTCGAACGCCGCGACACTCAATTTTCACTCACGTTCCTTTAGAAGGTGCTCATTCTACCGCTCGTTTTGAATATGAGTGATTTTTGAAAAAAGTGAATCATATGACGGTTACGTTCGTTCCGGTAGTATGAAAGAAAATCCCTGACGTTTTAGGTTGCGGATTCGGGTAGAATTTGCACATTCAATTACGGTTGTTCGAATAAATGATGCAATATGTTGCACATAGGTCAATGTTTGAAGATTTTTATAATTTTGAATTTTGATTTGAAGTATTTTATGTGAAAAAAAAAACATTTTTTCGAGAATCCAAAAATTGTTTTTATGGGAACTCTACACGAAGCTGAATTATTTATTAACCCTTTGCACTCGAGCGGAGCCGGTCCGGCGGCCAGTCGATTCTAAGTGCCAACTCGAATTCCGACGAAATTCGACTGAATGGAAAGCTGCACGTGGTATTAAAAGGGACAAAAAGGGACTGCCAAGTTTGTTCTAACCGTAGCACGCCTGGAGGAAGGCAAGAAGTTACATATTGTTGTGACATGTGTCCAGACAAGCCTAATATCAAACCAAAAATAAATTACAGAGTGTAATAATTATCAATGTTTGTTGTCTTCGGTATGTAGATGAATAAAATTGTAAATTTGTATTACTTACATATGCTTGTTTGTTTATAAATGCCTTAAAAGTACCTGTAATATGTTGACCTAATTTGACCGAAATCTTCTCGAGTTGCTGGTTGCGCAAGCGAAAAAGGCGGAAAATGTTAAGTAAGGTCGATGATTAAAATGAATTTTTAAATCTGTCTCTCTTCTTGGCTTTATCGACCTTACAGGTCACGCCGGCCAGTTCTGGCTTACTAGACTTATTTCACCACGTAGCCGGATAGTCAGTCCGGATGGAATTTGAACCCGGTCCTGCCGTGTGCTATATTAGTTTTGTTATTTTATACATACAATACTAGTGTTACTGTAAAATGATTTCCTGTTTAGGTAAAGCAGGGGACGATCTTTCGGTTTCTTAATTTTTACATAAGTCCCATCTACGCACATAATTACGTCCTCAATCCCGCTTTTCAAAAGGAAATATTCCTCAGCTTCTTGTCTCTCTTGTTCGTTCATAGCTATATTTATCCAATCCCCAACCAATGGGTGAAGTGGTTGTAATGTTGTTTGCGCCATTGCGATATGAAAATCTTTTCCAACACCATGTTGGTATCTGCCATTCGCTAAAAAAATAATACATGCTGCTAATTTTTCTTCTTTTGTAATTCCATGTGCTCTTTGCGCATCAATAGAAAAATCGATACCATCAAGCAAATCCATGAAAATAGATTTGGAAATCCGAAAGTTATCAACGAATCTGCAATGTAATATCCAAATATTTATTACATTACGGCAACAAATTAAATCATCGTTTGCGTACACCGTTTCAGTCAAAGCAAGAGGATTAGAGTTATATCGAAGATTCCTCCTAAGTGTTCGTAGTTTCTGCTTCGACTCGTTTTCTGCATTAATGGAGTTATACAGGAACTGCATTTCAAACCGAATATTTTCACTATCAGCAATTTACGAAAGGTAAACTAGGCGCTCTTAAAGCTTAAAACACAATGAAAAGCAAAGACGCGCTTATTTTTTAACAAGGAAAAAAATTAACTTGAACGACCAAGTATAAACGATAGATAAACATATTTGAAAGCACAGACATGCAAACCTAGAAATATCAGCACTTGAGCCGTGAAGTAAAGACGTGCTTTTAAATGTCATGGTGCTCTTATTTTCGTGAGCGCCGAACGGATTTCGGCGAACGAAGTCGATGCTGAGGCCGTTTGTCTTGCTTGTTTCGCAAATCAACTGGGTGTAATGTAGAGATGAGAATAACAACTCTTTTAAGTGAGTCAACTCAGAGTGAATGAGTCGTTATTAGGAGTCAGCTCGTTTAACGACTCATTTCGGAGTCATTAAAAGAAACCCGGCAAAAATCTCCTAAGGCTATAGCCTCAGCTTTTTTTTGGGAAATTTAAAAAAAAATAAAAATGTGATATATTTTAATGGGAATTTGTTGCAATAAGTTTCTTTTCACTCAAATAATGCTTTAAATTAAAAAAAGAATAAAAAATGAGAAAAAAATTTCAAAAAAATTTTCAACTCGAAAATTTCATAAGGGGTACCCCTTGCCATTTTTTGAGAAATTTGGCAAAAAAATTTAAATTGATTTATTTTAATGCCAATTGGTTGCAATGAGTTTCTTTTCACTCAAATAATGCTTTAAATTTAAAAAAGAGTAAACAATCTGAAAAAATTGAAAAAAATATTAAAATTTGAAAATTTCAGAAGACTCATTTTTGCACAAAATTTTGCATATAACTCGGTGGGTATCCAACGGATCGCCAATCTTTAACCTGTGGTCGATAGATGGCAATAATGGCTACATTTTCTTCTTGGACGGCCATGCCGCCAGATGGCTGTGCCAGAAGTTATTCGAGGAACCAAGTTCCTTACCCTGTTTGAGAAAATGTAAAATTTTCCTAATTTTTGCACCAAGTTTTGCCTATAACTCGGTCGGTATCCAACGGATCGCCAATCTTTAACCTGTGGTCGATAGATGGCACCAATGGCTACATTTTCTTCTTGGACGGCCATGCCCTGAGATGTCTGTGCCCGAAGTTATTCGAGGAAGCAAGTTCCATACCCTGTTTGAGAAAATGTAAAATTTTCCTCATTTTTCACCAATGTAGCAAAATTTATAAATGTCATATATTTTAATGGGAATTTGTTGCAATAAGTTTCTTTTCACTCAAATAATGCTTTAAATTAAAAAAAGAATAAAAAATGAGAAAAAAAATTTCAAAAAATTTTCAACTTGAAAATTTCATAAGGGGTACCCCTTGTCATTTTTTTGAGAAATTTTGCAAAAAAAATTAAATTGATTAATTTTAATGCCAATTGGTTGCAATGAGTTTCGTTTCACTCAAATAATGCTTTAAACAAAAAAAGAGTAAAAAATAATAGAAAATTAAAAAAAAAAAAAAATTGAAAATTTCATAAGGCTCATTTTAGCATCAAGTTTTGCCTATAACTCGGTCGGTATCCAACGGATCGCCAATCTTTAACTTGTGGTCGATAGATGGCTCCAATGGCTACATTTTCTTCTTGGACGGCCATGCCCTCAGATGTCTGTGCCAGAAGTTATTCCAGGAACCAAGTTCCATACTCTGTTTGAGAAAATGTAAAATTTTCCTCATTTTTTCACCAACTTTTGCCTATAACTCGATCTATATCCAACGGATCGCCAATCTTCAACCTGTTGTCGATAGATGGAATCAATGGCTACATTTTCTTCTTGGACGGCCATGCCCTGAGATGTCTGTGCCCGAAGTTATTCGAGGAAGCAAGTTCCATACCCTGTTTGAGAAAATGTAAAATTTTCCTCATTTTTCACCAATGTAGCAAAATTTATAAATGTGATATATTTTAATGGGCGTTTGTTGCAATAAGTTTCTTTTCACTCAAATAATGCTTTAAATTAAAAAAAGAATAAAAAATGTAAAAAAAAATTTTAAAAAATTTTCAACTCGAAAATTTCATAAGGGGTACCCCTTGCCATTTTTTTGAGAAATTTTGCAAAAAAATTTAAATTGATTTATGTTAATGCCAGTTGGTTGCAATGATTTTTTTTTCACTCAAATAATGCTTTAAACAAAAAAAAGAGTGAAAAATAATAAAAAAAATAAAAAATTAAAAAATTTTGAAAATTTTATAAGGCTCATTTTTGCAACAAATTTGCCTATAACTCGGTCGGTATCCAACGGATCGTCAATCTTTAACCTGTGGTCGATAGATGGCATCAATGGCTACATTTTCTTCTTGGACGGCCATGCTCTCAGATGTCTGTGCCAGAAGTTATTCGAGGAACCAAGTTCCTTACCCTGTTTGAGAAAATGTAAAATTTTCCTCGTTTTTTCACCAATGTAGCAAAATTTATAAATGTGATATATTTTAATGCGAATTTATTGCAATAACTTTCTTTTCACTCAAATAATGCTTTAAATTAAAAAAAGAATAAAAAATCAGAATAAAAATTTCAAAAAATTTTCAACTCGAAAATTTCATAAGGGGTACCCCTTGCCATTTTTTTGAGAAATTTTACAAAAAGATTCAAATTGATTTATTTTAATGCCAATTGGTTGCAATGAGTTTCTTTTCACTCAAACAATGTTTTAAACAAAAAAAAGAGCAAAAAATAATAAAAAAATGTTAAAAATCTATAAATTTGAAAATTTCATAAGGCTGAAGCCTTAGCTTTGTTTTGAGTAATTTAGCAAAATTTTATAAATTGATCTATTTTAATGCCAATTGGTTGAAATAACTTTCTTTTCTCTCTTTGCAGCCCGCTTGTTCGCTTATGTAGGTTTGATAATTAGGCAGAGCGATCAGAATATTCATTTGGCTAGTTTGCGTATCGTACACATGTATTCCGTTTCAACTCTTTTGTATCAAACGTTTCGTTTCAACTCACGTATTTACTCCTTTTGCAACTCGACTCACCGCGGCTACATGCTTACCCTCATGAGTGAGTAAGTGAAAAAAGAGTCGCTAAAACTCCTGTTGTTGAGTGAGCGAAACTCGTTCAATACAACGTTTAAACTCACTATCTCACTTTGCACATCTCTAGTGTAATGCAAAGGTCAGTTCGAGAGTGGAAATGAAGAATTAGTTTTCGATCTTTAGAACAAAAGAAAAGAACGCAAATGAACGCAAAGGAAGACCCACATCATGGAACGCACTCGTACCTGTCGTTTGATAATAAAATCAGCGCAAAATTACACCCAATATCAATTATCGTAATGAGTGCACATTAAGCACCATTAATTACGACGGTACGAATGCCTGTTTTGTTTTGCGTTTCAGGTGCACTTCTAGAATCAGTTCCAATTTCGATTCCCAAAAATCGAACCTTAAGAACGATCTTTTCACTTGAGCCCAACTCTTACACTCGCATTCGGTTCGGTTGGTTAGGTCGACAATTTTTCCTCTCCATTCCATTTTACGAGGTATGATACGTTCTTTGTCGGATGCTGGTTGTGTGATCGCGATCGCACTTGCGGCATGTACAATTTGCGTTTGTTGGCAATAATTTCCGAAATTTAATTATACACGTACGCGTACGTATTGCGATACGTTTTTGGGGGGTGAATTTTTTTCCCCCTGGTGGCGAAGGTTTGGGAAGGTTTTTTGGCGTATGTAAAGAGGTAATACGCGGACCCTTTTTAAGAATGGAGTTTTTCTTTTGTTTCTGTCCGTTCGCCGCTCTGGAAGCGCTACAATTTCACACGGTACCCTCAATCAAACAGGGGTTTATTAATGAGTGGTTTTGGTGTTTTTAAAGAAGATATAAGAAGCCGTTGCTCAAGGTATTGGAACCAATTTTAGGGGGTATTTTTTTATTCTACCTTTAGAAATGATCTAGCAGAGAAGGTTTCACCGCAGAAGAAAATAATTTGCCCGGTGCCCTATTATTATGCTGATAGAGCTTAACCTGGGTCAATCTTTTCAGGGTGTTTGTCTAGCTAATTGTTAAACGGAACCATTGGTTTTTTTTATTCCACGCCAAACACTATTGAACAGTGAGAATTGAGGGTTAAATTTTGCTACAAAAACTATTCTTATTGCCCAACAAATATTGAGAAAAGAACCAAAAATTGAGGGACAAAATTTGGTCCAAAACGAATTCTCATTGTCCAAGACATATTGGGGGAATGCTTTTAAAAGTGGAGTTGGTTACTCACCAAAGGAAGATAAGATTCCTTATCTAAATATTTTATTTTATTCACTTACTGTCTATGCTTACTTAAATAATAAACCCATTTGTTGTATAACAAAAAAGCTAATGACGTGATCTGGATTATCGAAGGAAATTGGCAAAACTGGAACGATGTAAGCACTCTGCCAAAATGGTGCGACCTCAAAAGTGGTACGTTTGTTTTTCAATCATTTTTGGTTTTTTGATTGGACGTAGAAAAAAAAAACCATTTATGAATTATGAATTATCTGTAAAAGTGTGTTGCGACACACACACACGCAAGCACGCGTAATTCGCACACCTGATGGTAATTCGATTAACGGCGCTTTTGTTTTACCCCAAGATCGCGTCTTTCGAGGTTATGCAGGTACCCCTTGTCTTGATCGCGTAACTTTGCTCTGTCACTTGATTATGGCTTCTTCTTTCACTAACTAATGCAACCTATCAGCGCATCTGCATCTCGCGCAAAACGTTACCCCCCGCGGGGGGTGGTCGAATGAAAAATTTTGGACGTACAAGAGAAAACTTTTCACTTAATTTAATTTTGATTACCAGCATTTTTTTTTCGTGTGCACCGATAGAGTGGAATTTTCTTTCCTTCATTGAGCGTATTTAGGTGTCGATGCCAAGCGAAACGACCGATCTTTTGCGGCTTTCGAAGCGTTCCGGTGATCAGCTGATTTAACTGTGATCTAATTTCCCCTTTCTCCCTGGTGCGTGCGGCTTGTTTTCCGAAGGGCTAGCCCGCGCGCGCGCGCGGGATTACTTTCCCGAGCGAAAACCCGCTTTCCGGAGCGGACGGTTTGGTAACATGCTTTTTGTCGGAATGCGAAGAAAGCGTTACAATCGTTGGTAACGCAAAATGAGAGAAAGAAAAAAAAGGTTATGAATGAACTAACTGAGCAGAATTGTGTACATTAAGGAACGGGAGAAAGAAAGCGGGTTTGTTGTTTTGGAACACGAGAAAATATTATGAAAAATATGACAAACTTGCTCGTTATACAGTCAAGCAGATTTGGTAAGGCTTAGGAGACATTAAAAAAATACATTAAAGTGTTATCCAACTGATTCATCTCTTCAATTTTAAATTTCCTTACATTACTTCAAAAGCAAAATTACTTCACTTTCAGTTTTTAACTCATCAACTCAGCAAATCCCAAATAATAATCAAGATCATTCTAACGTCATAATTCAAAACACGAAGAGCTGATGCTACGCGCACGAAAAATTGATAATACCCTATCATAAAATTACGAAAAGGCCCCTCAACGCTTGCAAACCGCATCAAGACAATGATCAACATCGACGGATCCTCCCATCGTTGCCACTTTACGCGATCACGCTTCGAGGATCATCCGACCATGGGAGAGTATCCTGAGCCTGATCCGGTAAGCTGTCGTGCTTTTTTTTCTTCGCGGCTGTTCTTTAACCATTCCTAATGGCTTCCCAGTTCCATTTCCGCGCCCACTGTTTCATCCTTATCGGACGTTCCGCGAACGTTCTCGCGCCGGTCAATCCTCGGCGGGATTGTGTTTCGCCAGTTTTATGTTATTTGAAAAATTTGTTAACTCATTCAAACGTTCCCGAAACGTTCGAGTCGGAGTCGGCGGTTTGTTGCGAATGGGAAAGTGCGCCCTCCCATCGAGACGGCAACTACTACTTGCCCCATTAGTTGGTGTGTCTTGTGATTTTGTTGTTGTTTTTGTTCGGATTGGTATTCCATCCTTTACTTCCTTCCAATGCTACCTGATGGAGCGTTTGGTGGAAGGATGGATATGGGGGAAACGGGCGTGGGACGGGTCACGATCGCGAGATCGCGCTCTGTATCTCATTTCTGAACCATTTTTGGGGTGCAGATTCCTTGCTCCTTGACTGACCTCACACCGTATAACTCCTTCTGTTTCAGGAGGTGTTCACTTTTATCATTCGTAAATGTGTTTTGCAATCCTCTCCATCCTTCCGAACGAGGGATATTCTAAGTCCCAGTGTTCTGTTTGGTAGACGGTGAAGAAAAAAAAACTTTTAAAAGAAGTAGAGACATATTTCTTTAACATTTCATCTTTTTGGAACTCGTTTCAGGTTTCTGCGTTTTTTTCTTTTCGTTTACTCAAGGAAGCATACACAACTGCCAATAAAATCTTATGTGGTTATATACAACTCTGAAGCTAAATTTGTGGCTATGATCGTAAAGGATCTTCTTCCCTTTTTTTCGGAGGAGTGAAACAATTCAGTAAGGGTTTGAATGTGGAACTTTTTTTTCCCGAAAAGGACCGCCCAAAAACCTTTTAATTGCAATTTTCTGCTTTTATACTTCGCTTGAGATTCTTTTTAGTACGCTTTCGACCAGATCGGACGGCTTAGAAGTGACGGGTGAGCGGTGTAAGATTAGGCAAGAAGGGAAGAAGTTGGAAGCTTTCAAGGATTTTCCCTCTAAATATCCATTAGCTCGAGATGGAACGAAATATGAAATTAATTTGATTTACAGCGCAAAAGACAAGAGCAATTGTCGGTCCGAGCACGTCTCAATTTGGAATCGAAAAGGAATAAATTGGAACCTTGAGTTAAAAAATCCTTTTTTCCAGCGGGTAAATAATGAGCCAAACGCAGCGGGTTGTATTCAACTCTTATTATTTGGTGATGAATATTTCAAGGCTACCGTATTGTTTGGGATTAAAAATTTATCTTTAGTACGTTCTTAATAGGCTTAGAAACCGAGTGAATGCTTTAATATCTCTCTTTGCTTGCCGTCCGTTACAACATGACCTTTGCTTTCATCCTGGTTGATGTTACCGACTTAATTAAGTCGCACGGTGGAGAAATTAACTGACGTCGCATTATGCGGATGCACTTTCTACCATGCGATCGCACAGATAGTCTTCACGTAAAGGGCGCACTCTTACTTTCCTGCTGGCTAGCTACTCGTTCCCAGACCAGGAAAAAAGGTTGGGCGTGAGCGTAATCCGTACCACACCGTCCCACGCTAATGATGCTGATTTGCTCATAGAGGTTGATTGCAATTTGCCGTGCCAGAAGCGGCATAAAGAAATGCGTTTGATCGTATCTAAATGTTGTGAAGCAGATATTTCAACACACGGTCACACGTTTAGGGGGTGCATAGAAGCGGCGTAAACTTAGGCATGTAGCTAAAACAAAGCTAATCAAGTGCGAACTAATGATCGTCACAAGTTTGCAATTAATGGTGGAAATTGCTGGAGAGAGGGAGGGCAGAGAGTGAAATGTCATGCTAATGTGTTGTGACAGAAGTTATGTAAACTATGTGTAAAGAAGTTCGAATAAGGGATTTGAAGAAATGCTAAGTACACTTCACTAACACCATAGCAAAAAAAACACATTCTCATTAGCTATACGTCGTCTAAGCAGTTCGAAGAAAATAAGTTCACTTCAGGATATACTATACAGCGTTCAGATTGAAAGTAAAATTCTACCCTAATAAATACACTCACACAAACACATACGAAAACATAAACACAAAAACACACAATTTCCACAAATAAAATGTCCCGGTAGGGATCTTCATAAGCAATGGACTTTGGAGGAAGGTTTGTAAAAGGACACTTCAATGGCATCGGAAATGTTCCACGACGGGCTGTAAAACTTACCTCCGCCTAATGTTGCAACAGCTTGATGATGCTTGGTAGTAGCCGAAGCGGCCGTAGTACCAACAAGGTTAGCGCTCGCCGTCTGCAGTGTCGGTGATGGTCCCATCACCCCGTACTTGATCGGTTTGAAGTGGAAGAACGAGGGCGAATATCCCGATCCTGCCCGGCTCAGCGAGCTGAATCGCTCTTCCCGATCCTCCACGTACAGGCCCTCCTTACCCATCGCGGCCAGCTGGCGCCCTTTCGGCATAAACATCACCAGAAACACGGTCGACGAGGTGGCGACGAGCCCAAACGCAAGGCAAGCGTCCCGATGCCGATCGGCCACAGCTAACCCGCACAGTGTCCACCCGAGCCAGATCGGTATGATGCCACCGATCGCAAGCCCGATGTACGTGGCCTCACGATAGTTGTCCCGAATGCCGCGCGACTTGATTGCCAGGATGGCGACGAACACGATCAGAAACACGATGTAGATCAGGGAGAGCAGCAGCTCAGCGAACGGTGTGTGACAGAGCGGAATGGTGGGACTGGCAGTCGCCGCCAGATCACCTGCAGTTAGCAGCAGATGATAACGGCTGGACACTGCAGTACCACCGCTACCACCTCCCCCCACCGGCACATTGTCAACACTTGGAGGCGACGTTAGTAACCACTGGCCGCCGACCGCGACCTGTATGAGTACGGCAAACAGCAGCAGCAAACCCTGGTACGGTGCCGGCAAGTATACGCCTCCATTTAAGCTGATCAGAAAGACACACTTGACCAGCAAGGAGGCGAAAACGAGCGCAAACGCAACACCGGCACCGAAGCGCATCGTAGCACACGACAGAATGGTCGGATTTACGGTAAGAACCGCTGCCAGCCCGGAACAGGCAAACAACCCAAGCAGCAGCATCTGGCCGAGAAAGAGGTGCCTCCGGCTGGGCGACGTCCGCCAGGCCTTGCACAGTACGAACACCTCAAACGCGGCCATCATCAGCATCGACAGCGACGCCAGCACCAGTACCGGCACCACCCAAGGTTCTTTGCGCAGACCGCCGGCGTACCCGGTCGTCGACACGACCGTCGGTGGGGTTACGTTCTGGCGCGTGGTACTACCCCCGCTACTGCTGCTCGAGGCGGCCGAAGGATGGCGCGCTGCCAGTATAACCCCACCCGGCCGCACGGTGGTCGAGCGCGACGCCGCAGACGACGCTGTCGATGGCACTACGAAGAACTCGGTCGACATCTCGAGTCGATGAGCCTGCGCGGACGACGCATTGCTGATGCCGGCAATGTTGATACCGGCCGCACTTCTACCCACACTTTCCGCTTGTTGCACTGCCACCGCACTAGCACTAACGTCGCGCGACAAACCCGCCGTATCTAAGCGATTCTGCGCGACCTGATCGGTATCGGCGGACCTAGCGAGGTCCTGCTTGTTGTTGTGCGTTGATTCCATCGCAAAATAGTCACCACCGGACGATTCATCCCCTTTCGCTTCCTGCTCCTCTTCTGCTTCGACCTCTTCCTCTCCCTCCTCTTCCGCCTCCTCTTCGTCCTCGTCGGTGAGGTCCTGGGAACCGGCACGCACACCCGCACCCTTCACACTTCTCCCGCTCACCATCATCACGTCACTACGCTTGATGTCATTGTCGCTCGGGGCGAGTGGGTGAGCGGGCGGTACCGACCCAATGCTCCCGCGCCCATACACTGTCGGCCCGCGGGCCTGTCTTCCACTAACACCGGACACCGATACACCCGGACCATGGTCCTCCACATTCGGACGGTTTCGCGGCGCAAGCCGATCACCGAACTTGGGCAGATTCAGCAACGCCCGATGGTTACTTTCCGCCGCATCCAGATCGGCGGCATCCGCTTCACCACTGCTGCTGGCAGCTAACGCTGAGGAGACGACGCCACTAGCCAAACACCGATAGTGCACCACTTGGCAGAACGCCACTAACGCGACCGCTAGCACGAGCGCCGACCGTTTCGGTCGACGAGCCATACCGAACTGAAATGTTGATTCAGCGGTGCATGCTGCTGCTCACGGGACGCACACGGAGCGTACTGTTACTGTGCCAGGGGTAGGCCTTCGAATGCGAAACCGAGCGCGAGCGTCGTTTGGGGCCACCGCGGTGCGTATGTTTTGGGGTTGCGTCACTCATGGGAGAGTTTTATGTTGAGCGCCTTCATGCTCGGGAGCATTTTCAGCTCGGGAGCTCACAGTGATCGTATGCTTTGGGGTGAATGGTATATCTTACGATCGGTACGCACGCTAAGTGTACGGGGTAGCTCTGGGGTGCTCACTCTCACGGGAGCTCTCATTCTCCGCATTTGTATACTGATCGCACTGTGGTCCGTGTTGGATTCAGAAATTCAAATTTTGGAGGGAAATAATTCGCCTACTAAAAAGAAAGAGTAAGTAAATAAAATAAAATTTAAGATTATTATTAGGTTAATAACGAATGAAATTCTTTAAACGAAGACTTAGAAAAAAGGTTAGAAAACACTAGGAAAATGCCTTTGATAGTTTTTAGAGTTTTGTAGAATGTGAGCAAATGAGATTTGATTCATTTTACTTGACAGATCGGCGATCTTAAGTAATTTACAAATTAAATTTGTTATTCTATCAATCGCTGCTGGAAATGGGGTTCGCAAGTTCAAGTGCATTTAGATCTCTCGTACTTTAAATCACTCCTCCAAATCCGATGAAGAGAAAGAGAGAATTCCGGAGAGAGATTGTTTAGTAGTAGAAGACACGAAAGAGCTACCGAATATACGGTTGCGTGCATTTTCAGTGGAAATTTTCGCACAAACTGTCGGCGGTTTTGAATACCATCATCATCATTCCCCTTTCCACACGAACGAACTGCCTGTGGTCAGTTCTTGATGGGTAACCCTTTAAACGTAATAATGTTACGTCTGCGGTCAATAAAAAAAAACAACAAAACTTCAAGCTTAATTTCCTTTGAGGTTTTGTACGATGGCGTGATAGATGCAGCTCGTGTTAAGTAATCCCACCACCGTTGGCTAGCACCGATACGGGTAGAGATGAAGCTTCTACCGCTACCCGTCAGTGGCATAACGATTCACCCTAGGATGTGTGGAATCCTCGTGCATTCATTTTATTCACCTTCAACTATCCCAGTTGGGGTACGGAGCGAACTTGTTTTACAACAACCGGGTTTTCAAAAATTCCATCAACGCCTCAACTTCGGTTCGCCGACACCTGTTTCCTTCGGAGGGACACGGAGGGACAAACCTCTTCCAAACCAAACCTAACGGTATCACGGTGCACGGTGCGTTCGGTAT